>NW_026697631.1:0-60856 GCF_030435755.1 Ochotona princeps
GAAGAAGGATCAGCCGAGTGGTTCTTGTGGGAGAACAACTCCATTTGGCTCACTAACTTCACACACCATCAGGCTTCCAAGCAGCTCTCAAGGAAACTCAGTTTTCACACTCTATGCTTACTGCCCTTTGTGTGCCTAGGACTGAAATGAAGCTTGGTCAGCATCCCACACAAACGAATGCTCCACATGCGGGTTTCACATGCCACCAACTCCACATTCACAGGCAACTTCAGCGCCACAGCCGTTTTCAGATAGCCCTCAATGCAAAGGCTCTAGACGCAAATATTGGTGTGAGAGCTAATTCAATCAAGGAAACACTGCATGTTGGTGAAGGGCATATTGAAGAAGGATCAGCCGAGTGGTTCTTGTGGGAGAACAACTCCATTTGGCTCACTAACTTCACACACCATCAGGCTTCCAAGCAGCTCTCAAGGAAACTCAGTTTTCACACTCTATGCTTAGTGCCCTTTCTTTGGCTACGACCGAAATGAACCTGGTAGAGCAACCCACACAAACGAATGCTCCACATGCGGGTTTCACTTGCCACCAACTCCACATTCACAGGCAACTTCAGCGCCACAGCCGTTTTCAGATAGCCCTCAATGCAAAGGCTCTAGACGCAAATATTGGTGTGAGAGCTAATTCAATCAAGGAAACACTGCATGTTGGTGAAGGGCATATTGAAGAAGGATCAGCCGAGTGGTTCTTGTGGGAGAACAACTCCATTTGGCTCACTAACTTCACACACCATCAGGCTTCCAAGCAGCTCTCAAGGAAACTCAGTTTTCACACTCTATGCTTAGTGCCCTTTGTGTGCCTAGGACCGAAATGAAGCTTGGTCAGCATCCCACACAAACGAATGCTCCACATGCGGGTTTCACATGCCACCAACTCCACATTCACAGGCAACTTCAGCGCCACAGCCGTTTTCAGATAGCCCTCAATGCAAAGGCTCTAGACGCAAATATTGGTGTGAGAGCTAATTCAATCAAGGAAACACTGCATGTTGGTGAAGGGCATATTGAAGAAGGATCAGCCGAGTGGTTCTTGTGGGAGAACAACTCCATTTGGCTCACTAAATTCACACACCATCAGACTTCCAAGCAGCTCTCAAGGAAACTCAGTTTTCACACTCTATGCTTAGTGCCCTTTGAGTGCATTATCTAGGAATGAACCTGGTAGAGCATCCCACACAAACGAATGCTCCACATGCGGGTTTCACATGCCACCAACTCCACATTCACAGGCAACTTCAGCGCCACAGCCGTTTTCAGATAGCCCTCAATGCAAAGGCTCTAGACGCAAATATTGGTGTGAGAGCTAATTCAATCAAGGAAACACTGCATGTTGGTGAAGGGCATATTGAAGAAGGATCAGCCGAGAGGTTCTTGTGGGAGAACAACTCCATTTGGCTCACTAACTTCATACACCATCAGGCTTCCAAGCAACTCTCAAGGAAACTCAGTTTTCACACTCTATGCTTAGTGCCCTTTGAGTGCATTATCTAGGAATGAACCTGGTAGAGCATCCCACACAAACGAATGCTCCACATGCGGGTTTCACATGCCACCAACTCCACATTCACAGGCAACTTCAGCGCCACAGCCGTTTTCAGATAGCCCTCAATGCAAAGGCTCTAGACGCAAATATTGGTGTGAGAGCTAATTCAATCAAGGAAACACTGCATGTTGGTGAAGGGCATATTGAAGAAGGATCAGCCGAGTGGTTCTTGTGGGAGAACAACTCCATTTGGCTCACTAAATTCACACACCATCAGACTTCCAAGCAGCTCTCAAGGAAACTCAGTTTTCACACTCTATGCTTAGTGCCCTTTGAGTGCATTATCTAGGAATGAACCTGGTAGAGCA
Source organism: Ochotona princeps (assembly GCF_030435755.1). Taxonomy (NCBI): domain Eukaryota; kingdom Metazoa; phylum Chordata; class Mammalia; order Lagomorpha; family Ochotonidae; genus Ochotona; species Ochotona princeps. The sequence continues at coordinate 1,869 of NW_026697631.1, forward strand.
TCCCACACAAACGAATGCTCCACATGCGGGTTTCACATGCCACCAACTCCACATTCACAGGCAACTTCAGCGCCACAGCCGTTTTCAGATAGCCCTCAATGCAAAGGCTCTAGACGCAAATATTGGTGTGAGAGCTAATTCAATCAAGGAAACACTGCATGTTGGTGAAGGGCATATTGAAGAAGGATCAGCCGAGAGGTTCTTGTGGGAGAACAACTCCATTTGGCTCACTAACTTCATACACCATCAGGCTTCCAAGCAACTCTCAAGGAAACTCAGTTTTCACACTCTATGCTTAGTGCCCTTTGAGTGCATTATCTAGGAATGAACCTGGTAGAGCATCCCACACAAACGAATGCTCCACATGCGCGTTTCACATGCCACCAACTCCACATTCACAGGCAACTTCAGCGCCACAGCCGTTTTCAGATAGCCCTCAATGCAAAGGCTCTAGACGCAAATATTGGTGTGAGAGCTAATTCAATCAAGGAAACACTGCATGTTGGTGAAGGGCATATTGAAGAAGGATCAGCCGAGTGGTTCTTGTGGGAGAACAACTCCATTTGGCTCACTAACTTCACACACCATCAGGCTTCCAAGCAGCTCTCAAGGAAACTCAGTTATCACACTCTATGTTTAGTGCCCTTTGAATGCATTATCTAGGAATGAACTTGGTAGAGCATCCCATACAAACGAATGCTCCACATGCGGGTTTCACATGCCACCAACTCCACATTCACAGGCAACTTCAGCGCCACAGCCGTTTTCAGATAGCCCTCAATGCAAAGGCTCTAGACGCAAATATTGGTGTGAGAGCTAATTCAATCAAGGAAACACTGCATGTTGGTGAAGGGCATATTGAAGAAGGATCAGCCGAGTGGATCTTGTGGGAGAACAACTCCATTTGGCTCACTAACTTCACACACCATCAGGCTTCCAAGCAGCTCTCAAGGAAACTCAGTTTTCACACTCTATGCTTAGTGCTCTTTGTGTGCCTATTACTGAAATGAAGCTTGGTCAGCATCCCACACAAACGAATGCTCCACATGCGGGTTTCACATGCCACCAACTCCACATTCACAGGCAACTTCAGCGCCACAGCCGTTTTCAGATAGCCCTCAATGCAAAGGCTCTAGACGCAAATATTGGTGTGAGAGCTAATTCAATCAAGGAAACACTGCATGTTGGTGAAGGGCATATTGAAGAAGGATCAGCCGAGTGGTTCTTGTGGGAGAACAACTCCATTTGGCTCACTAACTTCACACACCATCAGGCTTCCAAGCAGCTCTCAAGGAAACTCAGTTTTCACACTCTATGCTTAGTGCCGTTTCTTTGGCTACGACTGAAATGAACCTGGTAGAGCAACCAACACAAACGAATGCTCCACATGCGGGTTTCACATGCCACCAACTCCACATTCACAGGCAACTTCAGCGCCACAGCCGTTTTCAGATAGCCCTCAATGCAAAGGCTCTAGACGCAAATATTGGTGTGAGAGCTAATTCAATCAAGGAAACACTGCATGTTGGTGAAGGGCATATTGAAGAAGGATCAGCCGAGTGGTTCTTGTGGGAGAACAACTCCATTTGGCTCACTAACTTCACACACCATCAGGCTTCCAAGCAGCTCTCAAGGAGACTCAGTTTTCACACTCTATGTTTAGTGCCCTTTGAATGCATTATCTAGGAATGAACTTGGTAGAGCATCCCATACAAACGAATGCTCCACATGCGGGTTTCACATGCCACCAACGCCACATTCACAGGCAACTTCAGCGCCACAGTCGTTTTCAGATAGCCCTCAATGCAAAGGCTCTAGACGCAAATATTGGTGTGAGAGCTAATTCAATCAAGGAAACACTGCATGTTGGTGAAGGGCATATTGAAGAAGGATCAGCCGAGTGGTTCTTGTGGGAGAACAACTCCATTTGGCTCACTAACTTCACACACCATCAGGCTTCCAAGCAGCTCTCAAGGAAACTCAGTTTTCACACTCTATGTTTAGTGCTCTTTGTGTGCCTATTACTGAAATGAAGCTTGGTCAGCATCCCACACAAACGAATGCTCCACATGCGGGTTTCACATGCCACCAACTCCACATTCACAGGCAACTTCAGCGCCACAACCGTTTTCAGATAGCCCTCAATGCAAAGGCTCTAGACGCAAATATTGGTGTGAGAGTTAATTCAATCAAGGAAACACTGCATGTTGGTGAAGGGCATATTGAAGAAGGATCAGCCGAGTGGTTCTTGTGGGAGAACAACTCCATTTGGCTCACTAACTTCACACACCATCAGGCTTCCAAGCAGCTCTCAAGGAAACTCAGTTTTCACACTCTATGCTTAGTGCTCTTTGTGTGCCTAGGACTGAAATGAACCTGGTAGAGCATCCCACACAAACGAATGCTCCACATGCGGGTTTCACATGCCACCAACTCCACATTCACAGGCAACTTCAGCGCCACAGCCGTTTTCAGATAGCCCTCAATGCAAAGGCTCTAGACGCAAATATTGGTGTGAGAGCTAATTCAATCAAGGAAACACTGCATGTTGGTGAAGGGCATATTGAAGAAGGATCAGCCGAGTGGTTCTTGTGGGAGAACAACTCCATTTGGCTCACTAACTTCACACACCATCAGGCTTCCAAGCAGCTCTCAAGGAAACTCAGTTTTCACACTCTATGCTTAGTGCCCTTTGAGTGCATTATCTAGGAATGAACCTGGTAGAGCATCCCACACAAACGAATGCTCCACATGCGGGTTTCACATGCCACCAACTCCACATTCACAGGCAACTTCAGCGCCACAGTCGTTTTCAGATAGCCCTCAATGCAAAGGCTCTAGACGCAAATATTGGTGTGAGAGCTAATTCAATCAAGGAAGCACTGCATGTTGGTGAAGGGCATATTGAAGAAGGATCTGCCGAGTGGTTCTTGTGGGAGAACAACTCCATTTGACTCACTAACTTCACACACCATCAGGCTTCCAAGCAGCTCTCAAGGAAACTCAGTTTTCACACTCTATGCTTACTGCTCTTTGTGTGCCTAGGACTGAAATGAAGCTTGGTCAGCATCCCACACAAACGAATGCTCCACATGCGGGTTTCACATGCCACCAACTCCACATTCACAGGCAACTTCAGCGCCACAGCCGTTTTCAGATAGCCCTCAATGCAAAGGCTCTAGACGCAAATATTGGTGTGAGAGCTAATTCAATCAAGGAAACACTGCATGTTGGTGAAGGGCATATTGAAGAAGGATCAGCCGAGTGGTTCTTGTGGGAGAACAACTCCATTTGGCTCACTAACTTCACACACCATCAGGCTTCCAAGCAGCTCTCAAGGAGACTCAGTTTTCACACTCTATGTTTAGTGCCCTTTGAATGCATTATCTAGGAATGAACCTGGTAGAGCATCCCATACAAACGAATGCTCCACATGCGGGTTTCACATGCCACCAACTCCACATTCTCAGGCAACTTCAGCGCCACAGCCGTTTTCAGATAGCCCTCAATGCAAAGGCTCTAGACGCAAATATTGGTGTGAGAGCTAATTCAATCAAGGAAACACTGCATGTTGGTGAAGGGCATATTGAAGAAGGATCAGCCGAGTGGATCTTGTGGGAGAACAACTCCATTTGGCTCACTAACTTCACACACCATCAGGCTTCCAAGCAGCTCTCAAGGAAACTCAGTTTTCACACTCTATGCTTAGTGCTCTTTGAGTGCATTATCTAGGAATGAACCTGGTAGAGCATCCCACACAAACGAATGCTCCACATGCGGGTTTCACATGCCACCAACTCCACATTCACAGGCAACTTCAGCGCCACAGCCGTTTTCAGATAGCCCTCAATGCAAAGGCTCTAGACGCAAATATTGGTGTGAGAGCTAATTCAATCAAGGAAACACTGCATGTTGGTGAAGGGCATATTGAAGAAGGATCAGCCGAGTGGTTCTTGTGGGAGAACAACTCCATTTGGCTCACTAACTTCACACACCATCAGGCTTCCAAGCAGCTCTCAAGGAAACTCAGTTTTCACACTCTATGCTTAGTGCCCTTTGAGTGCATTATCTAGGAATGAACCTGGTAGAGCATCCCACATAAACGAATGCTCCACATGCGGTTTTCACATGCCACCAACTCCACATTCACAGGCAACTTCAGCGCCACAGCCGTTTTCAGATAGCCCTCAATGCAAAGGCTCTAGACGCAAATATTGGTGTGAGAGCTAATTCAATCAAGGAAACACTGCATGTTGGTGAAGGGCATATTGAAGAAGGATCAGCTGAGTGGTTCTTGTGGGAGAACAACTCCATTTGGCTCACTAACTTCACACACCATCAGGCTTCCAAGCAGCTCTCAAGGAAACTCAGTTTTCACACTCTATGCTTAGTGCCCTTTGTATGGCTAGAACTGAAATGAACCTGGTAGAGCATCCCACACAAACGAATGCTCCACATGCGGGTTTCACATGCCACCAACTCCACATTCACAGGCAACTTCAGTGCCACAGCCGTTTTCAGATAGCCCTCAATGCAAAGGCTCTAGACGCAAATATTGGTGTGAGAGCTAATTCAATCAAGGAAACACTGCATGTTGGTGAAGGGCATATTGAAGAAGGATCAGCCGAGTAGTTCTTGTGGGAGAACAACTCCATTTGGCTCACTAACTTCACACACCATCAGGCTTCCAAGCAGCTCTCAAGGAAACTCAGTTTTCACACTCTATGCTTAGTGCCCTTTGAGTGCATTACCTAGGAATGAACCTGGTAGAGCATCCCACACAAACGAATGCTCCACATGCGGGTTTCACATGCCACCAACTCCACATTCACAGGCAACTTCAGCGCCACAGCCGTTTTCAGATAGCCCTCAATGCAAAGGCTCTAGACGCAAATATTGGTGTGAGAGCTAATTCAATCAAGGAAACACTGCATGTTGGTGAAGGGCATATTGAAGAAGGATCAGCCGAGTGGTTCTTGTGGGAGAACAACTCCATTTGGCTCACTAACTTCACACACCATCAGGCTTCCAAGCAGCTCTCAAGGAAACTCAGTTTTCACACTCTATGTTTAGTGCCCTTTGTATGGCTAGGACTGAAATGAACCTGGTAGAGCATTCCACACAAACGAATGCTCCACATGCGGGTTTCACATGCCACCAACTCCACATTCACAGGCAACTTCAGCGCCACAGCCGTTTTCAGATAGCCCTCAATGCAAAGGCTCTAGACGCAAATATTGGTGTGAGAGCTAATTCAATCAAGGAAACACTGCATGTTGGTGAAGGGCATATTGAAGAAGGATCAGCCGAGTGGTTCTTGTGGGAGAACAACTCCATTTGGCTCACTAACTTCACACACCATCAGGCTTCCAAGCAGCTCTCAAGGAAACTCAGTTTTCACGCTCTATGCTTAGTGCCCTTTGTATGACTAGGACTGAAATGAACCTGGTAGAGCATCCCACACAAACGAATGCTCCACATGCGGGTTTCACATGCCACCAACTCCACATTTACAGGCAACTTCAGCGCCACAGCCGTTTTCAGATAGCCCTCAATGCAAAGGCTCTAGACGCAAATATTGGTGTGAGAGCTAATTCAATCAAGGAAACACTGCATGTTGGTGAAGGGCATATTGAAGAAGGATCAGCCGAGTGGTTCTTGTGGGAGAACAACTCCATTTGGCTCACTAACTTCACACACCATCAGGCTTCCAAGCAGCTCTCAAGGAAACTCAGTTTTCACACTCTATGTTTAGTGCCCTTTGAATGCATTATCTAGGAATGAACTTGGTAGAGCATCCCATACAAACGAATGCTCCACATGCGGGTTTCACATGCCACCAACTCCACATTCACAGGCAACTTCAGCGCCACAGTCGTTTTCAGATAGCCCTCAATGCAAAGGCTCTAGACGCAAATATTGGTGTGAGAGCTAATTCAATCAAGGAAACACTGCATGTTGGTGAAGGGCATATTGAAGAAGGATCAGCCGAGTGGATCTTGTGGGAGAACAACTCCATTTGGCTCACTAACTTCACACACCATCAGGCTTCCAAGCAGCTCTCAAGGAAACTCAGTTTTCACACTCTATGCTTAGTGCTCTTTGTGTGCCTATTACTGAAATGAAGCTTGGTCAGCATCCCACACAAACGAATGCTCCACATGCGGGTTTCACATGCCACCAACTCCACATTCACAGGCAACTTCAGCGCCACAGCCGTTTTCAGATAGCCCTCAATGCAAAGGCTCTAGACGCAAATATTGGTGTGAGAGCTAATTCAATCAAGGAAACACTGCATGTTGGTGAAGGGCATATTGAAGAAGGATCAGCCGAGTGGTTCTTGTGGGAGAACAACTCCATTTGGCTCACTAACTTCACACACCATCAGGCTTCCAAGCAGCTCTCAAGGAAACTCAGTTTTCACACTCTATGCTTTGTGCCGTTTCTTTGGCTACGACTGAAATGAACCTGGTAGAGCAACCAACACAAACGAATGCTCCACATGCGGGTTTCACATGCCACCAACTCCACATTCACAGGCAACTTCAGCGCCACAGCCGTTTTCAGATAGCCCTCAATGCAAAGGCTCTAGACGCAAATATTGGTGTGAGAGCTAATTCAATCAAGGAAACACTGCATGTTGGTGAAGGGCATATTGAAGAAGGATCAGCCGAGTGGTTCTTGTGGGAGAACAACTCCATTTGGCTCACTAACTTCACACACCATCAGGCTTCCAAGCAGCTCTCAAGGAGACTCAGTTTTCACACTCTATGTTTAGTGCCCTTTGAATGCATTATCTAGGAATGAACTTGGTAGAGCATCCCATACAAACGAATGCTCCACATGCGGGTTTCACATGCCACCAACGCCACATTCACAGGCAACTTCAGCGCCACAGTCGTTTTCAGATAGCCCTCAATGCAAAGGCTCTAGACGCAAATATTGGTGTGAGAGCTAATTCAATCAAGGAAACACTGCATGTTGGTGAAGGGCATATTGAAGAAGGATCAGCCGAGTGGTTCTTGTGGGAGAACAACTCCATTTGGCTCACTAACTTCACACACCATCAGGCTTCCAAGCAGCTCTCAAGGAAACTCAGTTTTCACACTCTATGCTTAGTGCTCTTTGTGTGCCTATTACTGAAATGAAGCTTGGTCAGCATCCCACACAAACGAATGCTCCACATGCGGGTTTCACATGCCACCAACTCCACATTCACAGGCAACTTCAGCGCCACAGCCGTTTTCAGATAGCCCTCAATGCAAAGGCTCTAGACGCAAATATTGGTGTGAGAGTTAATTCAATCAAGGAAACACTGCATGTTGGTGAAGGGCATATTGAAGAAGGATCAGCCGAGTGGTTCTTGTGGGAGAACAACTCCATTTGGCTCACTAACTTCACACACCATCAGGCTTCCAAGCAGCTCTCAAGGAAACTCAGTTTTCACACTCTATGCTTAGTGCTCTTTGTGTGCCTAGGACTGAAATGAACCTGGTAGAGCATCCCACACAAACGAATGCTCCACATGCGGGTTTCACATGCCACCAACTCCACATTCACAGGCAACTTCAGCGCCACAGCCGTTTTCAGATAGCCCTCAATGCAAAGGCTCTAGACGCAAATATTGGTGTGAGAGCTAATTCAATCAAGGAAACACTGCATGTTGGTGAAGGGCATATTGAAGAAGGATCAGCCGAGTGGTTCTTGTGGGAGAACAACTCCATTTGGCTCACTAACTTCACACACCATCAGGCTTCCAAGCAGCTCTCAAGGAAACTCAGTTTTCACACTCTATGCTTAGTGCCCTTTGAGTGCATTATCTAGGAATGAACCTGGTAGAGCATCCCACACAAACGAATGCTCCACATGCGGGTTTCACATGCCACCAACTCCACATTCACAGGCAACTTCAGCGCCACAGTCGTTTTCAGATAGCCCTCAATGCAAAGGCTCTAGACGCAAATATTGGTGTGAGAGCTAATTCAATCAAGGAAACACTGCATGTTGGTGAAGGGCATATTGAAGAAGGATCTGCCGAGTGGTTCTTGTGGGAGAACAACTCCATTTGACTCACTAACTTCACACACCATCAGGCTTCCAAGCAGCTCTCAAGGAAACTCAGTTTTCACACTCTATGCTTACTGCTCTTTGTGTGCCTAGGACTGAAATGAAGCTTGGTCAGCATCCCACACAAACGAATGCTCCACATGCGGGTTTCACATGCCACCAACTCCACATTCTCTGGCAACTTCAGCGCCACAGCCGTTTTCAGATAGCCCTCAATGCAAAGGCTCTAGACGCAAATATTGGTGTGAGAGCTAATTCAATCAAGGAAACACTGCATGTTGGTGAAGGGCATATTGAAGAAGGATCAGCCGAGTGGTTCTTGTGGGAGAACAACTCCATTTGGCTCACTAACTTCACACACCATCAGGCTTCCAAGCAGCTCTCAAGGAGACTCAGTTTTCACACTCTATGTTTAGTGCCCTTTGAATGCATTATCTAGGAATGAACCTGGTAGAGCATCCCATACAAACGAATGCTCCACATGCGGGTTTCACATGCCACCAACTCCACATTCTCAGGCAACTTCAGCGCCACAGCCGTTTTCAGATAGCCCTCAATGCAAAGGCTCTAGACGCAAATATTGGTGTGAGAGCTAATTCAATCAAGGAAACACTGCATGTTGGTGAAGGGCATATTGAAGAAGGATCAGCCGAGAGGATCTTGTGGGAGAACAACTCCATTTGGCTCACTAACTTCACACACCATCAGGCTTCCAAGCAGCTCTCAAGGAAACTCAGTTTTCACACTCTATGCTTAGTGCTCTTTGAGTGCATTATCTAGGAATGAACCTGGTAGAGCATCCCACACAAACGAATGCTCCACATGCGGGTTTCACATGCCACCAACTCCACATTCACAGGCAACTTCAGCGCCACAGCCGTTTTCAGATAGCCCTCAATGCAAAGGCTCTAGACGCAAATATTGGTGTGAGAGCTAATTCAATCAAGGAAACACTGCATGTTGGTGAAGGGCATATTGAAGAAGGATCAGCCGAGTGGTTCTTGTGGGAGAACAACTCCATTTGGCTCACTAACTTCACACACCATCAGGCTTCCAAGCAGCTCTCAAGGAAACTCAGTTTTCACACTCTATGCTTAGTGCCCTTTGAGTGCATTATCTAGGAATGAACCTGGTAGAGCATCCCACATAAACGAATGCTCCACATGCGGTTTTCACATGCCACCAACTCCACATTCACAGGCAACTTCAGCGCCACAGCCGTTTTCAGATAGCCCTCAATGCAAAGGCTCTAGACGCAAATATTGGTGTGAGAGCTAATTCAATCAAGGAAACACTGCATGTTGGTGAAGGGCATATTGAAGAAGGATCAGCTGAGTGGTTCTTGTGGGAGAACAACTCCATTTGGCTCACTAACTTCACACACCATCAGGCTTCCAAGCAGCTCTCAAGGAAACTCAGTTTTCACACTCTATGCTTAGTGCCCTTTGTATGGCTAGAACTGAAATGAACCTGGTAGAGCATCCCACACAAACGAATGCTCCACATGCGGGTTTCACATGCCACCAACTCCACATTCACAGGCAACTTCAGTGCCACAGCCGTTTTCAGATAGCCCTCAATGCAAAGGCTCTAGACGCAAATATTGGTGTGAGAGCTAATTCAATCAAGGAAACACTGCATGTTGGTGAAGGGCATATTGAAGAAGGATCAGCCGAGTGGTTCTTGTGGGAGAACAACTCCATTTGGCTCACTAACTTCACACACCATCAGGCTTCCAAGCAGCTCTCAAGGAAACTCAGTTTTCACACTCTATGCTTAGTGCCCTTTGAGTGCATTACCTAGGAATGAACCTGGTAGAGCATCCCACACAAACGAATGCTCCACATGCGGGTTTCACATGCCACCAACTCCACATTCACAGGCAACTTCAGCGCCACAGCCGTTTTCAGATAGCCCTCAATGCAAAGGCTCTAGACGCAAATATTGGTGTGAGAGCTAATTCAATCAAGGAAACACTGCATGTTGGTGAAGGGCATATTGAAGAAGGATCAGCCGAGTGGTTCTTGTGGGAGAACAACTCCATTTGGCTCACTAACTTCACACACCATCAGGCTTCCAAGCAGCTCTCAAGGAAACTCAGTTTTCACACTCTATGTTTAGTGCCCTTTGTATGGCTAGGACTGAAATGAACCTGGTAGAGCATTCCACACAAACGAATGCTCCACATGCGGGTTTCACATGCCACCAACTCCACATTCACAGGCAACTTCAGCGCCACAGCCGTTTTCAGATAGCCCTCAATGCAAAGGCTCTAGACGCAAATATTGGTGTGAGAGCTAATTCAATCAAGGAAACACTGCATGTTGGTGAAGGGCATATTGAAGAAGGATCAGCCGAGTGGTTCTTGTGGGAGAACAACTCCATTTGGCTCACTAACTTCACACACCATCAGGCTTCCAAGCAGCTCTCAAGGAAACTCAGTTTTCACGCTCTATGCTTAGTGCCCTTTGTATGACTAGGACTGAAATGAACCTGGTAGAGCAACCCACACAAACGAATGCTCCACATGCGGGTTTCACATGCCACCAACTCCACATTCACAGGCAACTTCAGCGCCACAGCCGTTTTCAGATAGCCCTCAATGCAAAGGCTCTAGACGCAAATATTGGTGTGAGAGCTAATTCAATCAAGGAAACACTGCATGTTGGTGAAGGGCATATTGAAGAAGGATCAGCCGAGTGGTTCTTGTGGGAGAACAACTCCATTTGGCTCACTAACTTCACACACCATCAGGCTTCCAAGCAGCTCTCAAGGAAACTCAGTTTTCACACTCTATGCTTAGTGCCCTTTGTGTGCCTAGGACTGAAATGAAGCTTGGTCAGCATCCCACACAAACGAATGCTCCACATGCGGGTTTCACATGCCACCAACTCCACATTCACAGGCAACTTCAGCGCCACAGCCGTTTTCAGATAGCCCTCAATGCAAAGGCTCTAGACGCAAATATTGGTGTGAGAGCTAATTCAATCAAGGAAACACTGCATGTTGGTGAAGGGCATATTGAAGAAGGATCAGCCGAGTGGTTCTTGTGGGAGAACAACTCCATTTGGCTCACTAACTTCACACACCATCAGGCTTCCAAGCAGCTCTCAAGGAAACTCAGTTTTCACACTCTATGCTTAGTGCCCTTTGAGTGCATTATCTAGGAATGAACCTGGTAGAGCATCCCACACAAACGAATGCTCCACATGCGGGTTTCACATGCCACCAACTCCACATTCACAGGCAACTTCAACGCCACAGCCGTTTTCAGATAGCCCTCAATGCAAAGGCTCTAGACGCAAATATTGGTGTGAGAGCTAATTCAATCAAGGAAACACTGCATGTTGGTGAAGGGCATATTGAAGAAGGATCAGCCGAGTGGTTCTTGTGGGAGAACAACTCCATTTGACTCACTAACTTCACACACCATCAGGCTTCCAAGCAGCTCTCAAGGAAACTCAGTTTTCACACTCTATGCTTAGTGCCCTTTGAGTGCATTATCTAGGAATGAACTTGGTAGAGCATCCCACACAAACGAATGCTCCACATGCGGGTTTCACATGCCACCAACTCCACATTCTCTGGCAACTTCAGCGCCACAGCCGTTTTCAGATAGCCCTCAATGCAAAGGCTCTAGACGCAAATATTGGTGTGAGAGCTAATTCAATCAAGGAAACACTGCATGTTGGTGAAGGGCATATTGAAGAAGGATCAGCCGAGTGGTTCTTGTGGGAGAACAACTCCATTTGGCTCACTAACTTCACACACCATCAGGCTTCCAAGCAGCTCTCAAGGAAACTCAGTTTTCACACTCTATGTTTAGTGCCCTTTGAATGCATTATCTAGGAATGAACCTGGTAGAGCAACCCACACAAACGAATGCTCCACATGCGGGATTCACATGCCACCAACTCCACATTCTCAGGCAACTTCAGCGCCACAGCCGTTTTCAGATAGCCCTCAATGCAAAGGCTCTAGACGCAAATATTGGTGTGAGAGCTAATTCAATCAAGGAAACACTGCATGTTGGTGAAGGGCATATTGAAGAAGGATCAGCCGAGTGGATCTTGTGGGAGAACAACTCCATTTGGCTCACTAACTTCACACACCATCAGGCTTCCAAGCAGCTCTCAAGGAAACTCAGTTTTCACACTCTATGCTTAGTGCTCTTTGAGTGCATTATCTAGGAATGAACCTGGTAGAGCATCCCACACAAACGAATGCTCCACATGCGGGTTTCACATGCCACCAACTCCACATTCACAGGCAACTTCAGCGCCACAGCCGTTTTCAGATAGCCCTCAATGCAAAGGCTCTAGACGCAAATATTGGTGTGAGAGCTAATTCAATCAAGGAAACACTGCATGTTGGTGAAGGGAATATTGAAGAAGGATCAGCCGAGTGGTTCTTGTGGGAGAACAACTCCATTTGGCTCACTAACTTCACACACCATCAGGCTTCCAAGCAGCTCTCAAGGAAACTCAGTTTTCACACTCTATGCTTAGTGCCCTTTGTATGGCTAGGACTGAAATGAACCTGGTAGAGCAACCCACACAAACGAATGCTCCACATGCGGGTTTCACATGCCACCAACTCCACATTCACAGGCAACTTCAGCGCCACAGCCGTTTTCAGATAGCCCTCAATGCAAAGGCTCTAGACGCAAATATTGGTGTGAGAGCTAATTCAATCAAGGAAACACTGCATGTTGGTGAAGGGCATATTGAAGAAGGATCAGCCGAGTGGTTCTTGTGGGAGAACAACTCCATTTGACTCACTAACTTCACACACCATCAGGCTTCCAAGCAGCTCTCAAGGAAACTCAGTTTTCACACTCTATGCTTAGTGCCCTTTGAGTGCTTAGGACTGAAATGAAGCTTGGAGAGCATCCCACACAAACGAATGCTCCACATGCGGGTTTCACATGCCACCAACTCCACATTCACAGGCAATTTCAGCGCCACAGCCGTTTTCAGATAGCCCTCAATGCAAAGGCTCTAGACGCAAATATTGGTGTGAGAGCTAATTCAATCAAGGAAACACTGCATGTTGGTGAAGGGCATATTGAAGAAGGATCAGCCGAGTGGTTCTTGTGGGAGAACAACTCCATTTGGCTCACTAACTTCACACACCATCAGGCTTCCAAGCAGCTCTCAAGGAAACTCAGTTTTCACACTCTATGCTTAGTGCCCTTTGAGTGCATTATCTAGGAATGAACCTGGTAGAGCATCCCACACAAACGAATGCTCCACATGCGGTTTTCACATGCCACCAACTCCACATTCACAGGCAACTTCAGCGCCACAGCCGTTTTCAGATAGCCCTCAATGCAAAGGCTCTAGACGCAAATATTGGTGTGAGAGCTAATTCAATCAAGGAAACACTGCATGTTGGTGAAGGGCATATTGAAGAAGGATCAGCTGAGTGGTTCTTGTGGGAGAACAACTCCATTTGGCTCACTAACTTCACACACCATCAGGCTTCCAAGCAGCTCTCAAGGAAACTCAGTTTTCACACTCTATGCTTAGTGCCCTTTGTATGGCTAGAACTGAAATGAACCTGGTAGAGCATCCCAACAAACGAATGCTCCACATGCGGGTTTCACATGCCACCAACTCCACCTTCACAGGCAACTTCAGTGCCACAGCCGTTTTCAGATAGCCCTCAATGCAAAGGCTCTAGACGCAAATATTGGTGTGAGAGCTAATTCAATCAAGGAAACACTGCATGTTGGTGAAGGGCATATTGAAGAAGGATCAGCCGAGTGGTTCTTGTGGGAGAACAACTCCATTTGGCTCACTAACTTCACACACCATCAGGCTTCCAAGCAGCTCTCAAGGAAACTCAGTTTTCACACTCTATGCTTAGTGCCCTTTGAGTGCATTACCTAGGAATGAACCTGGTAGAGCATCCCACACAAACGAATGCTCCACATGCGGGTTTCACATGCCACCCAACTCCACATTCACAGGCAACTTCAGCGCCACAGCCGTTTTCAGATAGCCCTCAATGCAAAGGCTCTAGACGCAAATATTGGTGTGAGAGCTAATTCAATCAAGGAAACACTGCATGTTGGTGAAGGGCATATTGAAGAAGGATCAGCCGAGTGGTTCTTGTGGGAGAACAACTCCATTTGGCTCACTAACGTCACACACCATCAGGCTTCCAAGCAGCTCTCAAGGAAACTCAGTTTTCACATTCTATGTTTAGTGCCCTTTGAATGCATTATCTAGGAATGAACCTGGTAGAGCATCCCACACAAACGAATGCTCCAATGCGGGTTTCACATGCCACCAACTCCACATTCACAGGCAACTTCAGCGCCACAGCCGTTTTCAGATAGCCCTCAATGCAAAGGCTCTAGACGCAAATATTGGTGTGAGAGCTAATTCAATCAAGGAAACACTGCATGTTGGTGAAGGGCATATTGAAGAAGGATCAGCCGAGAGGTTCTTGTGGGAGAACAACTCCATTTGGCTCACTAACTTCACACACCATCAGGCTTCAAGCAGCTCTCAAGGAAACTCAGTTTTCACACTCTATGCTTAGTGCCCTTTGTGTGCCTAGGACTGAAATGAAGCTTGGTCAGCATCCCACACAAACGAATGCTCCACATGCGCGTTTCACATGCCACCAACTCCACATTCACAGGCAACTTCAGCGCCACAGCCGTTTTCAGATAGCCCTCAATGCAAAGGCTCTAGACGCAAATATTGGTGTGAGAGCTAATTCAATCAAGGAAACACTGCATGTTGGTGAAGGGCATATTGAAGAAGGATCAGCCGAGTGGTTCTTGTGGGAGAACAACTCCATTTGGCTCACTAACTTCACACACCATCAGGCTTCCAAGCAGCTCTCAAGGAAACTCAGTTTTCACACTCTATGCTTAGTGCCCTTTGTATGGCTAGGACTGAAATGAACCTGGTAGAGCAACCCACACAAACGAATGCTCCACATGCGGGTTTCACATGCCACCAACTCCACATTCACAGGCAACTTCAGCGCCACAGCCGTTTTCAGATAGCCCTCAATGCAAAGGCTCTAGACGCAAATATTGGTGTGAGAGCTAATTCAATCAAGGAAAACACTGCATGTTGGTGAAGGGCATATTGAAGAAGGATCAGCCGAGTGGTTCTTGTGGGAGAACAACTCCATTTGGCTCACTAACTTCACACACCATCAGGCTTCCAAGCAGCTCTCAAGGAAACTCAGTTTTCACACTCTATGCTTAGTGCCCTTTGAGTGCATTATCTAGGAATGAACCTGGTAGAGCATCCCACACAAACGAATGCTCCACATGCGGGTTTCACATGCCACCAACTCCACATTCACAGGCAACTTCAGCTCCACAGTCGTTTTCAGATAGCCCTCAATGCAAAGGCTCTAGACGCAAATATTGGTGTGAGAGCTAATTCAATCAAGGAAACACTGCATGTTGGTGAAGGGCATATTGAAGAAGGATCAGCCGAGTGGTTCTTGTGGGAGAACAACTCCATTTGGCTCACTAACTTCACACACCATCAGGCTTCCAAGCAGCTCTCAAGGAAACTCAGTTTTCACACTCTATGCTTAGTGCTCTTTGTGTGCCTAGGACTGAAATGAAGCTTGGTCAGCATCCCACACAAACGAATGCTCCACATGCGGGTTTCACATGCCACCAACTCCACATTCACAGGCAACTTCAGCGCCACAACCGTTTTCAGATAGCCCTCAATGCAAAGGCTCTAGACGCAAATATTGGTGTGAGAGTTAATTCAATCAAGGAAACACTGCATGTTGGTGAAGGGCATATTGAAGAAGGATCAGCCGAGTGGTTCTTGTGGGAGAACAACTCCATTTGGCTCACTAACTTCACACACCATCAGGCTTTCCAAGCAGCTCTCAAGGAAACTCAGTTTTCACACTCTATGCTTAGTGCTCTTTGAGTGCATTATCTAGGAATGAACCGGGTAGAGCATCCCACACAAACGAATGCTCCACATGCGGGTTTCACATGCCACCAACTCCACATTCACAGGCAACTTCAGCGCCCACAGCCGTTTTCAGATAGCCCTCAATGCAAAGGCTCTAGACGCAAATATTGGTGTGAGAGCTAATTCAATCAAGGAAACACTGCATGTTGGTGAAGGGCATATTGAAGAAGGATCAGCCGAGTGGTTCTTGTGGGAGAACAACTCCATTTGGCTCACTAACTTCACACACCATCAGGCTTCCAAGCAGCTCTCAAGGAAACTCAGTTTTCACACTCTATGCTTAGTGCCCTTTGAGTGCATTATCTAGGAATGAACCTGGTAGAGCATCCCACACAAACGAATGCTCCACATGCGGGTTTCACATGCCACCAACTCCACATTCACAGGCAACTTCAGCGCCACAGTCGTTTTCAGATAGCCCTCAATGCAAAGGCTCTAGACGCAAATATTGGTGTGAGAGCTAATTCAATCAAGGAAACACTGCATGTTGGTGAAGGGCATATTGAAGAAGGATCAGCCGAGTGGTTCTTGTGGGAGAACAACTCCATTTGACTCACTAACTTCACACACCATCAGGCTTCCAAGCAGCTCTCAAGGAAACTCAGTTTCACACTCTATGCTTACTGCTCTTTGTGTGCCTAGGACTGAAATGAAGCTTGGTCAGCATCCCACACAAACGAATGCTCCACATGCGGGTTTCACATGCCACCAACTCCACATTCTCTGGCAACTTCAGCGCCACAGCCGTTTTCAGATAGCCCTCAATGCAAAGGCTCTAGACGCAAATATTGGTGTGAGAGCTAATTCAATCAAGGAAACACTGCATGTTGGTGAAGGGCATATTGAAGAAGGATCAGCCGAGTGGTTCTTGTGGGAGAACAACTCCATTTGGCTCACTAACTTCACACACCATCAGGCTTCCAAGCAGCTCTCAAGGAGACTCAGTTTTCACACTCTATGTTTAGTGCCCTTTGAATGCATTATCTAGGAATGAACCTGGTAGAGCATCCCATACAAACGAATGCTCCACATGCGGGTTTCACATGCCACCAACTCCACATTCTCAGGCAACTTCAGCGCCACAGCCGTTTTCAGATAGCCCTCAATGCAAAGGCTCTAGACGCAAATATTGGTGTGAGAGCTAATTCAATCAAGGAAACACTGCATGTTGGTGAAGGGCATATTGAAGAAGGATCAGCCGAGTGGATCTTGTGGGAGAACAACTCCATTTGGCTCACTAACTTCACACACCATCAGGCTTCCAAGCAGCTCTCAAGGAAACTCAGTTTTCACACTCTATGCTTAGTGCTCTTTGAGTGCATTATCTAGGAATGAACCTGGTAGAGCATCCCACACAAACGAATGCTCCACATGCGGGTTTCACATGCCACCAACTCCACATTCACAGGCAACTTCAGCGCCACAGCCGTTTCAGATAGCCCTCAATGCAAAGGCTCTAGACGCAAATATTGGTGTGAGAGCTAATTCAATCAAGGAAACACTGCATGTTGGTGAAGGGCATATTGAAGAAGGATCAGCCGAGTGGTTCTTGTGGGAGAACAACTCCATTTGGCTCACTAACTTCACACACCATCAGGCTTCCAAGCAGCTCTCAAGGAAACTCAGTTTTCACACTCTATGCTTAGTGCCCTTTGAGTGCATTACCTAGGAATGAACCGGGTAGAGCATCCCACACAAACGAATGCTCCACATGCGGGTTTCACATGCCACCAACTCCACATTCACAGGCAACTTCAGCGCCACAGCCGTTTTCAGATAGCCCTCAATGCAAAGGCTCTAGACGCAAATATTGGTGTGAGAGCTAATTCAATCAAGGAAACACTGCATGTTGGTGAAGGGCATATTGAAGAAGGATCAGCCGAGTGGTTCTTGTGGGAGAACAACTCCATTTGGCTCACTAACTTCACACACCATCAGGCTTCCAAGCAGCTCTCAAGGAAACTCAGTTTTCACACTCTATGTTTAGTGCCCTTTGTATGGCTAGGACTGAAATGAACCTGGTAGAGCATTCCACACAAACGAATGCTCCACATGCGGGTTTCACATGCCACCAACTCCACATTCACAGGCAACTTCAGCGCCACAGCCGTTTTCAGATAGCCCTCAATGCAAAGGCTCTAGACGCAAATATTGGTGTGAGAGCTAATTCAATCAAGGAAACACTGCATGTTGGTGAAGGGCATATTGAAGAAGGATCAGCCGAGTGGTTCTTGTGGGAGAACAACTCCATTTGGCTCACTAACTTCACACACCATCAGGCTTCCAAGCAGCTCTCAAGGAAACTCAGTTTTCACACTCTATGCTTAGTGCCCTTTGAGTGCATTACCTAGGAATGAACCGGGTAGAGCATCCCACACAAACGAATGCTCCACATGCGGGTTTCACATGCCACCAACTCCACATTCACAGGCAACTTCAGCGCCACAGCCGTTTTCAGATAGCCCTCAATGCAAAGGCTCTAGACGCAAATATTGGTGTGAGAGCTAATTCAATCAAGGAAACACTGCATGTTGGTGAAGGGCATATTGAAGAAGGATCAGCCGAGTGGTTCTTGTGGGAGAACAACTCCATTTGGCTCACTAACTTCACACACCATCAGGCTTCCAAGCAGCTCTCAAGGAAACTCAGTTTTCACACTCTATGTTTAGTGCCCTTTGTATGGCTAGGACTGAAATGAACCTGGTAGAGCATTCCACACAAACGAATGCTCCACATGCGGGTTTCACATGCCACCAACTCCACATTCACAGGCAACTTCAGCGCCACAGCCGTTTTCAGATAGCCCTCAATGCAAAGGCTCTAGACGCAAATATTGGTGTGAGAGCTAATTCAATCAAGGAAACACTGCATGTTGGTGAAGGGCATATTGAAGAAGGATCAGCCGAGTGGTTCTTGTGGGAGAACAACTCCATTTGGCTCACTAACTTCACACACCATCAGGCTTCCAAGCAGCTCTCAAGAAAACTCAGTTTTCACGCTCTATGCTTAGTGCCCTTTGTATGACTAGGACTGAAATGAACCTGGTAGAGCATCCCACACAAACAAATGCTCCACATGCGGGTTTCACATGCCACCAACTCCACATTCACAGGCAACTTCAGCGCCACAGCCGTTTTCAGATAGCCCTCAATGCAAAGGCTCTAGACGCAAATATTTGTGTGAGAGCTAATTCAATCAAGGAAACACTGCATGTTGGTGAAGGGCATATTGAAGAAGGATCAGCCGAGTGGTTCTTGTGGGAGAACAACTCCATTTGGCTCACTAACGTCACACACCATCAGGCTTCCAAGCAGCTCTCAAGGAAACTCAGTTTTCACACTCTATGCTTAGTGCCCTTTGTGTGCCTAGGACTGAAATGAAGCTTGGTCAGCATCCCACACAAACGAATGCTCCACATGCGCGTTTCACATGCCACCAACTCCACATTCACAGGCAACTTCAGCGCCACAGTCGTTTTCAGATAGCCCTCAATGCAAAGGCTCTAGACGCAAATATTGGTGTGAGAGCTAATTCAATCAAGGAAACACTGCATGTTGGTGAAGGGCATATTGAAGAAGGATCAGCCGAGTGGTTCTTGTGGGAGAACAACTCCATTGGGCTCACTAACTTCACACACCATCAGGCTTCCAAGCAGCTCTCAAGGAAACTCAGTTTTCACACTCTATGCTTAGTGCCCTTTGTATGGCTAGGACTGAAATGAACCTGGTAGAGCAACCCACACAAACGAATGCTCCACATGCGGGTTTCACATGCCACCAACTCCACATTCACAGGCAACTTCAGCGCCACAGCCGTTTTCAGATAGCCCTCAATGCAAAGGCTCTAGACGCAAATATTGGTGTGAGAGCTAATTCAATCAAGGAAACACTGCATGTTGGTGAAGGGCATATTGAAGAAGGATCAGCCGAGTGGTTCTTGTGGGAGAACAACTCCATTTGGCTCACTAACTTCACACACCATCAGGCTTCCAAGCAGCTCTCAAGGAAACTCAGTTTTCACACTCTATGCTTAGTGCCCTTTGTATGGCTAGGACTGAAATGAACCTGGTAGAGCAACCCACACAAACGAATGCTCCACATGCGGGTTTCACATGCCACCAACTCCACATTCACAGGCAACTTCAGCGCCACAGCCGTTTTCAGATAGCCCTCAATGCAAAGGCTCTAGACGCAAATATTGGTGTGAGAGCTAATTCAATCAAGGAAACACTGCATGTTGGTGAAGGGCATATTGAAGAAGGATCAGCCGAGTGGTTCTTGTGGGAGAACAACTCCATTTGGCTCACTAACTTCACACACCATCAGGCTTCCAAGCAGCTCTCAAGGAAACTCAGTTTTCACACTCTATGCTTAGTGCCCTTTGAGTGCATTATCTAGGAATGAACCTGGTAGAGCATCCCACACAAACGAATGCTCCACATGCGGGTTTCACATGCCGCCAACTCCACATTCACAGGCAACTTCAGCGCCACAGTCGTTTTCAGATAGCCCTCAATGCAAAGGCTCTAGACGCAAATATTGGTGTGAGAGCTAATTCAATCAAGGAAACACTGCATGTTGGTGAAGGGCATATTGAAGAAGGATCAGCCGAGTGGTTCTTGTGGGAGAACAACTCCATTTGGCTCACTAACTTCACACACCATCAGGCTTCCAAGCAGCTCTCAAGGAAACTCAGTTTTCACACTCTATGCTTAGTGCTCTTTGTGTGCCTAGGACTGAAATGAAGCTTGGTCAGCATCCCACACAAACGAATGCTCCACATGCGGGTTTCACATGCCACCAACTCCACATTCACAGGCAACTTCAGCGCCACAACCGTTTTCAGATAGCCCTCAATGCAAAGGCTCTAGACGCAAATATTGGTGTGAGAGTTAATTCAATCAAGGAAACACTGCATGTTGGTGAAGGGCATATTGAAGAAGGATCAGCCGAGTGGTTCTTGTGGGAGAACAACTCCATTTGGCTCACTAACTTCACACACCATCAGGCTTCCAAGCAGCTCTCAAGGAAACTCAGTTTTCACACTCTATGCTTAGTGCTCTTTGTGTGCCTAGGACTGAAATGAACCTGGTAGAGCATCCCACACAAACGAATGCTCCACATGCGGGTTTCACATGCCACCAACTCCACATTCACAGGCAACTTCAGCGCCACAGCCGTTTTCAGATAGCCCTCAATGCAAAGGCTCTAGACGCAAATATTGGTGTGAGAGCTAATTCAATCAAGGAAACACTGCATGTTGGTGAAGGGCATATTGAAGAAGGATCAGCTGAGTGGTTCTTGTGGGAGAACAACTCCATTTGGCTCACTAACTTCACACACCATCAGGCTTCCAAGCAGCTCTCAAGGAAACTCAGTTTTCACACTCTATGCTTAGTGCTCTTTGAGTGCATTATCTAGGAATGAACCGGGTAGAGCATCCCACACAAACGAATGCTCCACATGCGGGTTTCACATGCCACCAACTCCACATTCACAGGCAACTTCAGCGCCACAGCCGTTTTCAGATAGCCCTCAATGCAAAGGCTCTAGACGCAAATATTGGTGTGAGAGCTAATTCAATCAAGGAAACACTGCATGTTGGTGAAGGGCATATTGAAGAAGGATCAGCCGAGTGGTTCTTGTGGGAGAACAACTCCATTTGGCTCACTAACTTCACACACCATCAGGCTTCCAAGCAGCTCTCAAGGAAACTCAGTTTTCACACTCTATGCTTAGTGCCCTTTGAGTGCATTATCTAGGAATGAACCTGGTAGAGCATCCCACACAAACGAATGCTCCACATGCGGGTTTCACATGCCACCAACTCCACATTCACAGGCAACTTCAGCGCCACAGTCGTTTTCAGATAGCCCTCAATGCAAAGGCTCTAGACGCAAATATTGGTGTGAGAGCTAATTCAATCAAGGAAACACTGCATGTT
Source organism: Ochotona princeps (assembly GCF_030435755.1). NCBI lineage: Eukaryota > Metazoa > Chordata > Mammalia > Lagomorpha > Ochotonidae > Ochotona > Ochotona princeps. Next base: position 23,855 of record NW_026697631.1, read on the forward strand.
GGTGAAGGGCATATTGAAGAAGGATCAGCCGAGTGGTTCTTGTGGGAGAACAACTCCATTTGACTCACTAACTTCACACACCATCAGGCTTCCAAGCAGCTCTCAAGGAAACTCAGTTTTCACACTCTATGCTTAGTGCTCTTTGAGTGCATTATCTAGGAATGAACCTGGTAGAGCATCCCACACAAACGAATGCTCCACATGCGGGTTTCACATGCCACCAACTCCACATTCACAGGCAACTTCAGCGCCACAGCCATTTTCAGATAGCCCTCAATGCAAAGGCTCTAGACGCAAATATTGGTGTGAGAGCTAATTCAATCAAGGAAACACTGCATGTTGGTGAAGGGCATATTGAAGAAGGATCAGCCGAGTGGTTCTTGTGGGAGAACAACTCCATTTGGCTCACTAACTTCACACACCATCAGGCTTCCAAGCAGCTCTCAAGGAAACTCAGTTTTCACACTCTATGCTTAGTGCCCTTTGAGTGCATTATCTAGGAATGAACCTGGTAGAGCATCCCACACAAACGAATGCTCCACATGCGGTTTTCACATGCCACCAACTCCACATTCACAGGCAACTTCAGTGCCACAGCCGTTTTCAGATAGCCCTCAATGCAAAGGCTCTAGACGCAAATATTGGTGTGAGAGCTAATTCAATCAAGGAAACACTGCATGTTGGTGAAGGGCATATTGAAGAAGGATCAGCTGAGTGGTTCTTGTGGGAGAACAACTTCATTTGGCTCACTAACTTCACACACCATCAGGCTTCCAAGCAGCTCTCAAGGAAACTCAGTTTTCACACTCTATGCTTAGTGCCCTTTGTATGGCTAGAACTGAAATGAACCTGGTAGAGCATCCCACACAAACGAATGCTCCACATGCGGGTTTCACATGCCACCAACTCCACATTCACAGGCAACTTCAGTGCCACAGCCGTTTTCAGATAGCCCTCAATGCAAAGGCTCTAGACGCAAATATTGGTGTGAGAGCTAATTCAATCAAGGAAACACTGCATGTTGGTGAAGGGCATATTGAAGAAGGATCAGCCGAGTGGTTCTTGTGGGAGAACAACTCCATTTGGCTCACTAACTTCACACACCATCAGGCTTCCAAGCAGCTCTCAAGGAAACTCAGTTTTCACACTCTATGCTTAGTGCCCTTTGAGTGCATTACCTAGGAATGAACCTGGTAGAGCATCCCACACAAACGAATGCTCCACATGCGGGTTTCACATGCCACCAACTCCACATTCACAGGCAACTTCAGCGCCACAGCCGTTTTCAGATAGCCCTCAATGCAAAGGCTCTAGACGCAAATATTGGTGTGAGAGCTAATTCAATCAAGGAAACACTGCATGTTGGTGAAGGGCATATTGAAGAAGGATCAGCCGAGTGGTTCTTGTGGGAGAACAACTCCATTTGGCTCACTAACTTCACACACCATCAGGCTTCCAAGCAGCTCTCAAGGAAACTCAGTTTTCACACTCTATGTTTAGTGCCCTTTGTATGGCTAGGACTGAAATGAACCTGGTAGAGCATTCCACACAAACGAATGCTCCACATGCGGGTTTCACATGCCACCAACTCCACATTCACAGGCAACTTCAGCGCCACAGCCGTTTTCAGATAGCCCTCAATGCAAAGGCTCTAGACGCAAATATTGGTGTGAGAGCTAATTCAATCAAGGAAACACTGCATGTTGGTGAAGGGCATATTGAAGAAGGATCAGCCGAGTGGTTCTTGTGGGAGAACAACTCCATTTGGCTCACTAACTTCACACACCATCAGGCTTCCAAGCAGCTCTCAAGAAAACTCAGTTTTCACGCTCTATGCTTAGTGCCCTTTGTATGACTAGGACTGAAATGAACCTCATAGAGCATCCCACACAAACAAATGCTCCACATGCGGGTTTCACATGCCACCAACTCCACATTCACAGGCAACTTCAGCGCCACAGCCGTTTTCAGATAGCCCTCAATGCAAAGGCTCTAGACGCAAATATTGGTGTGAGAGCTAATTCAATCAAGGAAACACTGCATGTTGGTGAAGGGCATATTGAAGAAGGATCAGCCGAGTGGTTCTTGTGGGAGAACAACTCCATTTGGCTCACTAACGTCACACACCATCAGGCTTCCAAGCAGCTCTCAAGGAAACTCAGTTTTCACACTCTATGTTTAGTGCCCTTTGAATGCATTATCTAGGAATGAACCTGGTAGAGCATCCCACACAAACGAATGCTCCAATGCGGGTTTCACATGCCACCAACTCCACATTCACAGGCAACTTCAGCTCCACAGCCGTTTTCAGATAGCCCTCAATGCAAAGGCTCTAGACGCAAATATTGGTGTGAGAGCTAATTCAATCAAGGAAACACTGCATGTTGGTGAAGGGCATATTGAAGAAGGATCAGCCGAGAGGTTCTTGTGGGAGAACAACTCCATTTGGCTCACTAACTTCACACACCATCAGGCTTCCAAGCAGCTCTCAAGGAAACTCAGTTTTCACACTCTATGCTTAGTGCCCTTTGTATGGCTAGGACTGAAATGAACCTGGTAGAGCAACCCACACAAACGAATGCTCCACATGCGGGTTTCACATGCCACCAACTCCACATTCACAGGCAACTTCAGCGCCACAGCCGTTTTCAGATAGCCCTCAATGCAAAGGCTCTAGACGCAAATATTGGTGTGAGAGCTAATTCAATCAAGGAAACACTGCATGTTGGTGAAGGGCATATTGAAGAAGGATCAGCCGATTGGTTCTTGTGGGAGAACAACTCCATTTGGCTCACTAACTTCACACACCATCAGGCTTCCAAGCAGCTCTCAAGGAAACTCAGTTTTCACACTCTATGCTTAGTGCCCTTTGAGTGCATTATCTAGGAATGAACCTGGTAGAGCATCCCACACAAACGAATGCTCCACATGCGGGTTTCACATGCCACCAACTCCACATTCACAGGCAACTTCAGCGCCACAGTCGTTTTCAGATAGCCCTCAATGCAAAGACTCTAGACGCAAATATTGGTGTGAGAGCTAATTCAATCAAGGAAACACTGCATGTTGGTGAAGGGCATATTGAAGAAGGATCAGCCGAGTGGTTCTTGTGGGAGAACAACTCCATTTGACTCACTAACTTCACACACCATCAGGCTTCCAAGCAGCTCTGAAGGAAACTCAGTTTTCACACTCTATGCTTACTGCTCTTTGTGTGCCTAGGGCTGAAATGAAGCTTGGTCAGCATCCCACACAAACGAATGCTCCACATGCGGGTTTCACATGCCACCAACTCCACATTCACAGGCAACTTCAGCGCCACAGCCATTTTCAGATAGCCCTCAATGCAAAGGCTCTAGACGCAAATATTGGTGTGAGAGCTAATTCAATCAAGGAAACACTGCATGTTGGTGAAGGGCATATTGAAGAAGGATCAGCCGAGTGGTTCTTGTGGGAGAACAACTCCATTTGGCTCACTAACTTCACACACCATCAGGCTTCCAAGCAGCTCTCAAGGAAACTCAGTTTTCACACTCTATGCTTAGTGCCCTTTGAGTGCATTATCTAGGAATGAACCTGGTAGAGCATCCCACACAAACGAATGCTCCACATGCGGGTTTCACATGCCACCAACTCCACATTCACAGGCAACTTCAGCGCCACAGCCGTTTTCAGATAGCCCTCAATGCAAAGGCTCTAGACGCAAATATTGGTGTGAGAGCTAATTCAATCAAGGAAACACTGCATGTTGGTGAAGGGCATATTGAAGAAGGATCAGCCGAGTGGTTCTTGTGGGAGAACAACTCCATTTGGCTCACTAACGTCACACACCATCAGGCTTCCAAGCAGCTCTCAAGGAAACTCAGTTTTCACACTCTATGTTTAGTGCCCTTTGAATGCATTATCTAGGAATGAACCTGGTAGAGCATCCCACACAAACGAATGCTCCAATGCGGGTTTCACATGCCACCAACTCCACATTCACAGGCAACTTCAGCTCCACAGCCGTTTTCAGATAGCCCTCAATGCAAAGGCTCTAGACGCAAATATTGGTGTGAGAGCTAATTCAATCAAGGAAACACTGCATGTTGGTGAAGGGCATATTGAAGAAGGATCAGCCGAGAGGTTCTTGTGGGAGAACAACTCCATTTGGCTCACTAACTTCACACACCATCAGGCTTCCAAGCAGCTCTCAAGGAAACTCAGTTTTCACACTCTATGCTTAGTGCCCTTTGTATGGCTAGGACTGAAATGAACCTGGTAGAGCAACCCACACAAACGAATGCTCCACATGCGGGTTTCACATGCCACCAACTCCACATTCACAGGCAACTTCAGCGCCACAGTCGTTTTCAGATAGCCCTCAATGCAAAGGCTCTAGACGCAAATATTGGTGTGAGAGCTAATTCAATCAAGGAAACACTGCATGTTGGTGAAGGGCATATTGAAGAAGGATCAGCCGAGTGGTTCTTGTGGGAGAACAACTCCATTTGACTCACTAACTTCACACACCATCAGGCTTCCAAGCAGCTCTCAAGGAAACTCAGTTTTCACACTCTATGCTTACTGCTCTTTGTGTGCCTAGGGCTGAAATGAAGCTTGGTCAGCATCCCACACAAACGAATGCTCCACATGCGGGTTTCACATGCCACCAACTCCACATTCACAGGCAACTTCAGCGCCACAGCCGTTTTCAGATAGCCCTCAATGCAAAGGCTCTAGACGCAAATATTGGTGTGAGAGCTAATTCAATCAAGGAAACACTGCATGTTGGTGAAGGGCATATTGAAGAAGGATCAGCCGAGTGGTTCTTGTGGGAGAACAACTCCATTTGGCTCACTAACTTCACACACCATCAGGCTTCCAAGCAGCTCTCAAGGAGACTCAGTTTTCACACTCTATGTTTAGTGCCCTTTGAATGCATTATCTAGGAATGAACCTGGTAGAGCATCCCATACAAACGAATGCTCCACATGCGGGTTTCACATGCCACCAACTCCACATTCTCAGGCAACTTCAGCGCCACAGCCGTTTTCAGATAGCCCTCAATGCAAAGGCTCTAGACGCAAATATTGGTGTGAGAGCTAATTCAATCAAGGAAACACTGCATGTTGGTGAAGGGCATATTGAAGAAGGATCAGCCGAGTGGATCTTGTGGGAGAACAACTCCATTTGGCTCACTAACTTCACACACCATCAGGCTTCCAAGCAGCTCTCAAGGAAACTCAGTTTTCACACTCTATGCTTACTGCTCTTTGAGTGCATTATCTAGGAATGAACCTGGTAGAGCATCCCACACAAACGAATGCTCCACATGCGGGTTTCACATGCCACCAACTCCACATTCACAGGCAACTTCAGCGCCACAGCCGTTTTCAGATAGCCCTCAATGCAAAGGCTCTAGACGCAAATATTGGTGTGAGAGCTAATTCAATCAAGGAAACACTGCATGTTGGTGAAGGGAATATTGAAGAAGGATCAGCCGAGTGGTTCTTGTGGGAGAACAACTCCATTTGACTCACTAACTTCACACACCATCAGGCTTCCAAGCAGCTCTCAAGGAAACTCAGTTTTCACACTCTATGCTTAGTGCCCTTTGTATGGCTAGGACTGAAATGAACCTGGTAGAGCAACCCACACAAACGAATGCTCCACATGCGGTTTTCACATGCCACCAACTCCACATTCACAGGCAACTTCAGCGCCACAGCCGTTTTTAGATAGCCCTCAATGCAAAGGCTCTAGACGCAAATATTGGTGTGAGAGCTAATTCAATCAAGGAAACACTGCATGTTGGTGAAGGGCATATTGAAGAAGGATCAGCCGAGTGGTTCTTGTGGGAGAACAACTCCATTTGGCTCACTAACTTCACACACCATCAGGCTTCCAAGCAGCTCTCAAGGAAACTCAGTTTTCACATTCTATGCTTAGTGCCCTTTGAGTGCATTATCTAGGAATGAACCTGGTAGAGCATCCCACACAAACGAATGCTCCACATGCGGTTTTCACATGCCACCAACTCCACATTCACAGGCAACTTCAGCGCCACAGCCGTTTTCAGATAGCCCTCAATGCAAAGGCTCTAGACGCAAATATTGGTGTGAGAGCTAATTCAATCAAGGAAACACTGCATGTTGGTGAAGGGCATATTGAAGAAGGATCAGCTGAGTGGTTCTTGTGGGAGAACAACTCCATTTGGCTCACTAACTTCACACACCATCAGGCTTCCAAGCAGCTCTCAAGGAAACTCAGTTTTCACACTCTATGCTTAGTGCCCTTTGTATGGCTAGAACTGAAATGAACCTGGTAGAGCATCCCACACAAACGAATGCTCCACATGCGGGTTTCACATGCCACCAACTCCACATTCACAGGCAACTTCAGTGCCACAGCCGTTTTCAGATAGCCCTCAATGCAAAGGCTCTAGACGCAAATATTGGTGTGAGAGCTAATTCAATCAAGGAAACACTGCATGTTGGTGAAGGGCATATTGAAGAAGGATCAGCCGAGTGGTTCTTGTGGGAGAACAACTCCATTTGGCTCACTAACTTCACACACCATCAGGCTTCCAAGCAGCTCTCAAGGAGACTCAGTTTTCACACTCTATGTTTAGTGCCCTTTGAATGCATTATCTAGGAATGAACCTGGTAGAGCATCCCATACAAACGAATGCTCCACATGCGGGTTTCACATGCCACCAACTCCACATTCTCAGGCAACTTCAGCGCCACAGCCGTTTTCAGATAGCCCTCAATGCAAAGGCTCTAGACGCAAATATTGGTGTGAGAGCTAATTCAATCAAGGAAACACTGCATGTTGGTGAAGGGCATATTGAAGAAGGATCAGCCGAGTGGATCTTGTGGGAGAACAACTCCATTTGGCTCACTAACTTCACACACCATCAGGCTTCCAAGCAGCTCTCAAGGAAACTCAGTTTTCACACTCTATGCTTAGTGCTCTTTGAGTGCATTATCTAGGAATGAACCTGGTAGAGCATCCCACACAAACGAATGCTCCACATGCGGGTTTCACATGCCACCAACTCCACATTCACAGGCAACTTCAGCGCCACAGCCGTTTTCAGATAGCCCTCAATGCAAAGGCTCTAGACGCAAATATTGGTGTGAGAGCTAATTCAATCAAGGAAACACTGCATGTTGGTGAAGGGTATATTGAAGAAGGATCAGCCGAGTGGTTCTTGTGGGAGAACAACTCCATTTGGCTCACTAACTTCACACACCATCAGGCTTCCAAGCAGCTCTCAAGGAAACTCAGTTTTCACACTCTATGCTTAGTGCCCTTTGTATGGCTAGGACTGAAATGAACCTGGTAGAGCAACCCACACAAACGAATGCTCCACATGCGGGTTTCACATGCCACCAACTCCACATTCACAGGCAACTTCAGCGCCACAGCCGTTTTCAGATAGCCCTCAATGCAAAGGCTCTAGACGCAATTATTGGTGTGAGAGCTAATTCAATCAAGGAAACACTGCATGTTGGTGAAGGGCATATTGAAGAAGGATCAGCCGAGTGGTTCTTGTGGGAGAACAACTCCATTTGACTCACTAACTTCACACACCATCAGGCTTCCAAGCAGCTCTCAAGGAAACTCAGTTTTCACACTCTATGCTTAGTGCCCTTTGTGTGCCTAGGACTGAAATGAAGCTTGGAGAGCATCCCACACAAACGAATGCTCCACATGCGGGTTTCACATGCCACCAACTCCACATTCACAGGCAACTTCAGCGCCACAGCCGTTTTCAGATAGCCCTCAATGCAAAGGCTCTAGACGCAAATATTGGTGTGAGAGCTAATTCAATCAAGGAAACACTGCATGTTGGTGAAGGGCATATTGAAGAAGGATCAGCCGAGTGGTTCTTGTGGGAGAACAACTCCATTTGGCTCACTAACTTCACACACCATCAGGCTTCCAAGCAGCTCTCAAGGAAACTCAGTTTTCACACTCTATGCTTAGTGCCCTTTGAGTGCATTATCTAGGAATGAACCTGGTAGAGCATCCCACACAAACGAATGCTCCACATGCGGTTTTCACATGCCACCAACTCCACATTCACAGGCAACTTCAGCGCCACAGCCGTTTTCAGATAGCCCTCAATGCAAAGGCTCTAGACGCAAATATTGGTGTGAGAGCTAATTCAATCAAGGAAACACTGCATGTTGGTGAAGGGCATATTGAAGAAGGATCAGCTGAGTGGTTCTTGTGGGAGAACAACTCCATTTGGCTCACTAACTTCACACACCATCAGGCTTCCAAGCAGCTCTCAAGGAAACTCAGTTTTCACACTCTATGCTTAGTGCCCTTTGAGTGCATTACCTAGGAATGAACCTGGTAGAGCATCCCACACAAACGAATGCTCCACATGCGGGTTTCACATGCCACCAACTCCACATTCACAGGCAACTTCAGCGCCACAGCCGTTTTCAGATAGCCCTCAATGCAAAGGCTCTAGACGCAAATATTGGTGTGAGAGCTAATTCAATCAAGGAAACACTGCATGTTGGTGAAGGGCATATTGAAGAAGGATCAGCCGAGTGGTTCTTGTGGGAGAACAACTCCATTTGGCTCACTAACTTCACACACCATCAGGCTTCCAAGCAGCTCTCAAGGAAACTCAGTTTTCACACTCTATGCTTAGTGCCCTTTGTATGACTAGGACTGAAATGAACCTGGTAGAGCATCCCACACAAACGAATGCTCCACATGCGGGTTTCACATGCCACCAACTCCACATTCACAGGCAACTTCAGCGCCACAGCCGTTTTCAGATAGCCCTCAATGCAAAGGCTCTAGACGCAAATATTGGTGTGAGAGCTAATTCAATCAAGGAAACACTGCATGTTGGTGAAGGGCATATTGAAGAAGGATCAGCCGAGTGGTTCTTGTGGGAGAACAACTCCATTTGGCTCACTAACTTCACACACCATCAGGCTTCCAAGCAGCTCTCAAGGAAACTCAGTTTTCACACTCTATGCTTAGTGCCCTTTGTATGGCTAGGACTGAAATGAACCTGGTAGAGCAACCCACACAAACGAATGCTCCACATGCGGGTTTCACATGCCACCAACTCCACATTCACAGGCAACTTCAGCGCCACAGCCGTTTTCAGATAGCCCTCAATGCAAAGGCTCTAGACGCAAATATTGGTGTGAGAGCTAATTCAATCAAGGAAACACTGCATGTTGGTGAAGGGCATATTGAAGAAGGATCAGCCGAGTGGTTCTTGTGGGAGAACAACTCCATTTGGCTCACTAACTTCACACACCATCAGGCTTCCAAGCAGCTCTCAAGGAAACTCAGTTTTCACACTCTATGCTTAGTGCCCTTTGAGTGCATTATCTAGGAATGAACCTGGTAGAGCATCCCACACAAACGAATGCTCCACATGCGGGTTTCACATGCCACCAACTCCACATTCACAGGCAACTTCAGCGCCACAGTCGTTTTCAGATAGCCCTCAATGCAAAGGCTCTAGACACAAATATTGGTGTGAGAGCTAATTCAATCAAGGAAACACTGCATGTTGGTGAAGGGCATATTGAAGAAGGATCAGCTGAGTGGTTCTTGTGGGAGAACAACTCCATTTGACTCACTAACTTCACACACCATCAGGCTTCCAAGCAGCTCTCAAGGAAACTCAGTTTTCACACTCTATGCTTACTGCTCTTTGTGTGCCTAGGACTGAAATGAAGCTTGGTCAGCATCCCACACAAACGAATGCTCCACATGCGGGTTTCACATGCCACCAACTCCACATTCACAGGCAACTTCAGCGCCACAGCCGTTTTCAGATAGCCCTCAATGCAAAGGCTCTAGACGCAAATATTGGTGTGAGAGCTAATTCAATCAAGGAAACACTGCATGTTGGTGAAGGGCATATTGAAGAAGGATCAGCCGAGTGGTTCTTGTGGGAGAACAACTCCATTTGGCTCACTAACTTCACACACCATCAGGCTTCCAAGCAGCTCTCAAGGAAACTCAGTTTTCACACTCTATGTTTAGTGCCCTTTGAATGCATTATCTAGGAATGAACCTGGTAGAGCATCCCATACAAACGAATGCTCCACATGCGGGTTTCACATGCCACCAACTCCACATTCTCAGGCAACTTCAGCGCCACAGCCGTTTTCAGATAGCCCTCAATGCAAAGGCTCTAGACGCAAATATTGGTGTGAGAGCTAATTCAATCAAGGAAACACTGCATGTTGGTGAAGGGCATATTGAAGAAGGATCAGCCGAGTGGATCTTGTGGGAGAACAACTCCATTTGGCTCACTAACTTCACACACCATCAGGCTTCCAAGCAGCTCTCAAGGAAACTCAGTTTTCACACTCTATGCTTAGTGCTCTTTGAGTGCATTATCTAGGAATGAACCTGGTAGAGCATCCCACACAAACGAATGCTCCACATGCGGGTTTCACATGCCACCAACTCCACATTCACAGGCAACTTCAGCGCCACAGCCGTTTTCAGATAGCCCTCAATGCAAAGGCTCTAGACGCAAATATTGGTGTGAGAGCTAATTCAATCAAGGAAACACTGCATGTTGGTGAAGGGTATATTGAAGAAGGATCAGCCGAGTGGTTCTTGTGGGAGAACAACTCCATTTGGCTCACTAACTTCACACACCATCAAGCTTCCAAGCAGCTCTCAAGGAAACTCAGTTTTCACACTCTATGCTTAGTGCCCTTTGTATGGCTAGGACTGAAATGAACCTGGTAGAGCAACCCACACAAACGAATGCTCCACATGCGGGTTTCACATGCCACCAACTCCACATTCACAGGCAACTTCAGCGCCACAGCCGTTTTCAGATAGCCCTCAATGCAAAGGCTCTAGACGCAAATATTGGTGTGAGAGCTAATTCAATCAAGGAAACACTGCATGTTGGTGAAGGGCATATTGAAGAAGGATCAGCCGAGTGGTTCTTGTGGGAGAACAACTCCATTTGGCTCACTAACTTCACACACCATCAGGCTTCCAAGCAGCTCTCAAGGAAACTCAGTTTTCACACTCTATGCTTAGTGCCCTTTGTGTGCCTAGGACTGAAATGAACCTGGTAGAGCATCCCACACAAACGAATGCTCCACATGCGGGTTTCACATGCCACCAACTCCACATTCACAGGCAACTTCAGCGCCACAGCCGTTTTCAGATAGCCCTCAATGCAAAGGCTCTAGACGCAAATATTGGTGTGAGAGCTAATTCAATCAAGGAAACACTGCATGTTGGTGAAGGGCATATTGAAGAAGGATCAGCCGAGTGGTTCTTGTGGGAGAACAACTCCATTTGGCTCACTAACTTCACACACCATCAGGCTTCCAAGCAGCTCTCAAGGAAACTCAGTTTTCACACTCTATGCTTAGTGCCCTTTGAGTGCATTATCTAGGAATGAACCTGGTAGAGCATCCCACACAAACGAATGCTCCACATGCGGTTTTCACATGCCACCAACTCCACATTCACAGGCAACTTCAGCGCCACAGCCGTTTTCAGATAGCCCTCAATGCAAAGGCTCTAGACGCAAATATTGGTGTGAGAGCTAATTCAATCAAGGAAACACTGCATGTTGGTGAAGGGCATATTGAAGAAGGATCAGCCGAGAGGTTCTTGTGGCAGAACAACTCCATTTGGCTCACTAACTTCACACACCATCAGGCTTCCAAGCAGCTCTCAAGGAAACTCAGTTTTCACACTCTATGCTTAGTGCCCTTTGTGTGCCTAGGACTGAAATGAAGCTTGGTCAGCATCCCACACAAACGAATGCTCCACATGCGGGTTTCACATGCCACCAACTCCACATTCACAGGCAACTTCAGCGCCACAGCCGTTTTCAGATAGCCCTCAATGCAAAGGCTCTAGACGCAAATATTGGTGTGAGAGCTAATTCAATCAAGGAAACACTGCATGTTGGTGAAGGGCATATTGAAGAAGGATCAGCCGAGTGGTTCTTGTGGGAGAACAACTCCATTTGGCTCACTAACTTCACACACCATCAGGCTTCCAAGCAGCTCTCAAGGAAACTCAGTTTTCACACTCTATGCTTAGTGCCCTTTGAGTGCATTATCTACGAATGAACCTGGTAGAGCATCCCACACAAACGAATGCTCCACATGCGGTTTTCACATGCCACCAACTCCACATTCACAGGCAACTTCAGTGCCACAGCCGTTTTCAGATAGCCCTCAATGCAAAGGCTCTAGACGCAAATATTGGTGTGAGAGCTAATTCAATCAAGGAAACACTGCATGTTGGTGAAGGGCATATTGAAGAAGGATCAGCCGAGAGGTTCTTGTGGGAGAACAACTCCATTTGGCTCACTAACTTCACACACCATCAGGCTTCCAAGCAGCTCTCAAGGAAACTCAGTTTTCACACTCTATGCTTAGTGCTCTTTGTGTGCCCAGGACTGAAATGAAGCTTGGTCAGCATCCCACACAAACAAATGCTCCACATGCGGGTTTCACATGCCACCAACTCCACATTCACAGGCAACTTCAGCGCCACAGCCGTTTTCAGATAGCCCTCAATGCAAAGGCTCTAGACGCAAATATTGGTGTGAGAGCTAATTCAATCAAGGAAACACTGCATGTTGGTGAAGGGCATATTGAAGAAGGATCAGCCGAGTGGTTCTTGTGGGAGAACAACTCCATTTGGCTCACTAACGTCACACACCATCAGGCTTCCAAGCAGCTCTCAAGGAAACTCAGTTTTCACACTCTATGTTTAGTGCCCTTTGAATGCATTATCTAGGAATGAACCTGGTAGAGCATCCCACACAAACGAATGCTCCACATGCGCGTTTCACATGCCACCAACTCCACATTCACTGGCAACTTCAGCGCCACAGCCGTTTTCAGATAGCCCTCAATGCAAAGGCTCTAGACGCAAATATTGGTGTGAGAGCTAATTCAATCAAGGAAACACTGCATGTTGGTGAAGGGCATATTGAAGAAGGATCAGCCGAGAGGTTCTTGTGGCAGAACAACTCCATTTGGCTCACTAACTTCACACACCATCAGGCTTCCAAGCAGCTCTCAAGGAAACTCAGTTTTCACACTCTATGCTTAGTGTCCTTTGTGTGCCTAGGACTGAAATGAAGCTTGGTCAGCATCCCACACAAACGAATGCTCCACATGCGGGTTTCACATGCCACCAACTCCACATTCACAGGCAACTTCAGCTCCACAGCCGTTTTCAGATAGCCCTCAATGCAAAGGCTCTAGACGCAAATATTGGTGTGAGAGCTAATTCAATCAAGGAAACACTGCATGTTGGTGAAGGGCATATTGAAGAAGGATCAGCCGAGTGGTTCTTGTGGGAGAACAACTCCATTTGGCTCACTAACTTCACACACCATCAGAATTCCAAGCAGCTCTCAAGGAAACTCAGTTTTCACACTCTATGCTTAGTGCCCTTTGAGTGCATTATCTACGAATGAACCTGGTAGAGCATCCCACACAAACGAATGCTCCACATGCGGTTTTCACATGCCACCAACTCCACATTCACAGGCAACTTCAGCGCCACAGCCGTTTTCAGATAGCCCTCAATGCAAAGGCTCTAGACGCAAATATTGGTGTGAGAGCTAATTCAATCAAGGAAACACTGCATGTTGGTGAAGGGCATATTGAAGAAGGATCAGCCGAGAGGTTCTTGTGGGAGAACAACTCCATTTGGCTCACTAACTTCACACACCATCAGGCTTCCAAGCAGCTCTCAAGGAAACTCAGTTTTCACACTCTATGCTTAGTGCTCTTTGTGTGCCCAGGACTGAAATGAAGCTTGGTCAGCATCCCACACAAACAAATGCTCCACATGCGGGTTTCACATGCCACCAACTCCACATTCACAGGCAACTTCAGCGCCACAGCCGTTTTCAGATAGCCCTCAATGCAAAGGCTCTAGGTGCAAATATTGGTGTGAGAGCTAATTCAATCAAGGAAACACTGCATGTTGGTGAAGGGCATATTGAAGAAGGATCAGCCGAGAGGTTCTTGTGGGAGAACAACTCCATTTGGCTCACTAACTTCACACACCATCAGGCTTCCAAGCAGCTCTCAAGGAAACTCAGTTTTCACACTCTATGCTTAGTGCCCTTTGTATGGCTAGGACTGAAATGAACCTGGTAGAGCAACCCACACAAACGAATGCTCCACATGCGGGTTTCACATGCCACCAACTCCACATTCACAGGCAACTTCAGCGCCACAGCCGTTTTCAGATAGCCCTCAATGCAAAGGCTCTAGACGCAAATATTGGTGTGAGAGCTAATTCAATCAAGGAAACACTGCATGTTGGTGAAGGGCATATTGAAGAAGGATCAGCCGAGTGGTTCTTGTGGGAGAACAACTCCATTTGACTCACTAACTTCACACACCATCAGGCTTCCAAGCAGCTCTCAAGGAAACTCAGTTTTCACACTCTATGCTTAGTGCCGTTTGAGTGCTTAGGACTGAAATGAAGCTTGGAGAGCATCCCACACAAACGAATGCTCCACATGCGGGTTTCACATGCCACCAACTCCACATTCACAGGCAACTTCAGCGCCACAGCCGTTTTCAGATAGCCCTCAATGCAAAGGCTCTAGACGCAAATATTGGTGTGAGAGCTAATTCAATCAAGGAAACACTGCATGTTGGTGAAGGGCATATTGAAGAAGGATCAGCCGAGTGGTTCTTGTGGGAGAACAACTCCATTTGGCTCACTAACGTCACACACCATCAGGCTTCCAAGCAGCTCTCAAGGAAACTCAGTTTTCACACTCTATGTTTAGTGCCCTTTGAATGCATTATCTAGGAATGAACCTGGTAGAGCATCGCACACAAACGAATGCTCCACATGCGGGTTTCACATGCCACCAACTCCACATTCACAGGCAACTTCAGCGCCACAGCCGTTTTCAGATAGCCCTCAATGCAAAGGCTCTAGACGCAAATATTGGTGTGAGAGCTAATTCAATCAAGGAAACACTGCATGTTGGTGAAGGGCATATTGAAGAAGGATCAGCCGAGAGGTTCTTGTGGGAGAACAACTCCATTTGGCTCACTAACTTCACACACCATCAGGCTTCCAAGCAGCTCTCAAGGAAACTCAGTTTTCACACTCTATGCTTAGTGCCCTTTGTGTGCCTAGGACTGAAATGAAGCTTGGTCAGCATCCCACACAAACGAATGCTCCACATGCGCGTTTCACATGCCACCAACTCCACATTCACAGGCAACTTCAGCGCCACAGCCGTTTTCAGATAGCCCTCAATGCAAAGGCTCTAGACGCAAATATTGGTGTGAGAGCTAATTCAATCAAGGAAACACTGCATGTTGGTGAAGGGCATATTGAAGAAGGATCAGCCGAGTGGTTCTTGTGGGAGAACAACTCCATTTGGCTCACTAACTTCACACACCATCAGGCTTCCAAGCAGCTCTCAAGGAAACTCAGTTTTCACACTCTATGCTTAGTGCCCTTTGTATGGCTAGGACTGAAATGAACCTGGTAGAGCAACCCACACAAACGAATGCTCCACATGCGGGTTTCACATGCCACCAACTCCACATTCACAGGCAACTTCAGCGCCACAGCCGTTTTCAGATAGCCCTCAATGCAAAGGCTCTAGACGCAAATATTGGTGTGAGAGCTAATTCAATCAAGGAAACACTGCATGTTGGTGAAGGGCATATTGAAGAAGGATCAGCCGAGTGGTTCTTGTGGGAGAACAACTCCATTTGACTCACTAACTTCACACACCATCAGGCTTCCAAGCAGCTCTCAAGGAAACTCAGTTTTCACACTCTATGCTTAGTGCCGTTTGAGTGCTTAGGACTGAAATGAAGCTTGAAGAGCATCCCACACAAACGAATGCTCCACATGCGGGTTTCACATGCCACCAACTCCACATTCACAGGCAACTTCAGCGCCACAGCCGTTTTCAGATAGCCCTCAATGCAAAGGCTCTAGACGCAAATATTGGTGTGAGAGCTAATTCAATCAAGGAAACACTGCATGTTGGTGAAGGGCATATTGAAGAAGGATCAGCCGAGTGGTTCTTGTGGGAGAACAACTCCATTTGGCTCACTAACGTCACACACCATCAGGCTTCCAAGCAGCTCTCAAGGAAACTCAGTTTTCACACTCTATGTTTAGTGCCCTTTGAATGCATTATCTAGGAATGAACCTGGTAGAGCATCGCACACAAACGAATGCTCCACATGCGCGTTTCACATGCCACCAACTCCACATTCACAGGCAACTTCAGCTCCACAGCCGTTTTCAGATAGCCCTCAATGCAAAGGCTCTAGACGCAAATATTGGTGTGAGAGCTAATTCAATCAAGGAAACACTGCATGTTGGTGAAGGGCATATTGAAGAAGGATCAGCCGAGAGGTTCTTGTGGGAGAACAACTCCATTTGGCTCACTAACTTCACACACCATCAGGCTTCCAAGCAGCTCTCAAGGAAACTCAGTTTTCACACTCTATGCTTAGTGCCCTTTGTGTGCCTAGGACTGAAATGAAGCTTGGTCAGCATCCCACACAAACGAATGCTCCACATGCGCGTTTCACATGCCACCAACTCCACATTCACAGGCAACTTCAGCGCCACAGCCGTTTTCAGATAGCCCTCAATGCAAAGGCTCTAGACGCAAATATTGGTGTGAGAGCTAATTCAATCAAGGAAACACTGCATGTTGGTGAAGGGCATATTGAAGAAGGATCAGCCGAGTGGTTCTTGTGGGAGAACAACTCCATTTGGCTCACTAACTTCACACACCATCAGGCTTCCAAGCAGCTCTCAAGGAAACTCAGTTTTCACACTCTATGCTTAGTGCTCTTTGAGTGCATTATCTAGGAATGAACCTGGTAGAGCATCCCACAGAAACGAATGCTCCACATGCGGGTTTCACATGCCACCAACTCCACATTCACAGGCAACTTCAGCGCCACAGCCGTTTTCAGATAGCCCTCAATGCAAAGGCTCTAGACGCAAATATTGGTGTGAGAGCTAATTCAATCAAGGAAACACTGCATGTTGGTGAAGGGCATGTTGAAGAAGGATCAGCCGAGTGGTTCTTGTGGGAGAACAACTCCATTTGGCTCACTAACTTCACACACCATCAGGCTTCCAAGCAGCTCTCAAGGAAACTCAGTTTTCACACTCTATGCTTAGTGCCCTTTGAGTGCATTATCTAGGAATGAACCTGGTAGAGCATCCCACACAAACGAATGCTCCACATGCGGGTTTCACATGCCACCAACTCCACATTCACAGGCAACTTCAGCGCCACAGTCGTTTTCAGATAGCCCTCAATGCAAAGGCTCTAGACGCAAATATTGGTGTGAGAGCTAATTCAATCAAGGAAACACTGCATGTTGGTGAAGGGCATATTGAAGAAGGATCAGCCGAGTGGTTCTTGTGGGAGAACAACTCCATTTGACTCACTAACTTCACACACCATCAGGCTTCCAAGCAGCTCTCAAGGAAACTCAGTTTTCACACTCTATGCTTACTGCTCTTTGTGTGCCTAGGACTGAAATGAAGCTTGGTCAGCATCCCACACAAACGAATGCTCCACATGCGGGTTTCACATGCCACCAACTCCACATTCTCTGGCAACTTCAGCGCCACAGCCGTTTTCAGATAGCCCTCAATGCAAAGGCTCTAGACGCAAATATTGGTGTGAGAGCTAATTCAATCAAGGAAACACTGCATGTTGGTGAAGGGCATATTGAAGAAGGATCAGCCGAGTGGTTCTTGTGGGAGAACAACTCCATTTGGCTCACTAACTTCACACACCATCAGGCTTCCAAGCAGCTCTCAAGGAGACTCAGTTTTCACACTCTATGTTTAGTGCCCTTTGAATGCATTATCTAGGAATGAACCTGGTAGAGCATCCCATACAAACGAATGCTCCACATGCGGGTTTCACATGCCACCAACTCCACATTCTCAGGCAACTTCAGCGCCACAGCCGTTTTCAGATAGCCCTCAATGCAAAGGCTCTAGACGCAAATATTGGTGTGAGAGCTAATTCAATCAAGGAAACACTGCATGTTGGTGAAGGGCATATTGAAGAAGGATCAGCCGAGTGGTTCTTGTGGGAGAACAACTCCATTTGGCTCACTAACTTCACACACCATCAGGCTTCCAAGCAGCTCTCAAGGAAACTCAGTTTTCACACTCTATGCTTAGTGCTCTTTGAGTGCATTATCTAGGAATGAACCTGGTAGAGCATCCCACACAAACGAATGCTCCACATGCGGGTTTCACATGCCACCAACTCCACATTCACAGGCAACTTCAGCGCCACAGCCGTTTTCAGATAGCCCTCAATGCAAAGGCTCTAGACGCAAATATTGGTGTGAGAGCTAATTCAATCAAGGAAACACTGCATGTTGGTGAAGGGCATATTGAAGAAGGATCAGCCGAGTGGTTCTTGTGGGAGAACAACTCCATTTGGCTCACTAACTTCACACACCATCAGGCTTCCAAGCAGCTCTCAAGGAAACTCAGTTTTCACACTCTATGCTTAGTGCCCTTTGAGTGCATTATCTAGGAATGAACCTGGTAGAGCATCCCACACAAACGAATGCTCCACATGCGGTTTTCACATGCCACCAACTCCACATTCACAGGCAACTTCAGCGCCACAGCCGTTTTCAGATAGCCCTCAATGCAAAGGCTCTAGACGCAAATATTGGTGTGAGAGCTAATTCAATCAAGGAAACACTGCATGTTGGTGAAGGGCATATTGAAGAAGGATCAGCCGAGAGGTTCTTGTGGGAGAACAACTCCATTTGGCTCACTAACTTCACACACCATCAGGCTTCCAAGCAGCTCTCAAGGAAACTCAGTTTTCACACTCTATGCTTAGTGCCCTTTGTGTGCCTAGGACTGAAATGAAGCTTGGTCAGCATCCCACACAAACGAATGCTCCACATGCGCGTTTCACATGCCACCAACTCCACATTCACAGGCAACTTCAGCGCCACAGCCGTTTTCAGATAGCCCTCAATGCAAAGGCTCTAGACGCAAATATTGGTGTGAGAGCTAATTCAATCAAGGAAACACTGCATGTTGGTGAAGGGCATATTGAAGAAGGATCAGCCGAGTGGTTCTTGTGGGAGAACAACTCCATTTGGCTCACTAACTTCACACACCATCAGGCTTCCAAGCAGCTCTCAAGGAAACTCAGTTTTCACACTCTATGCTTAGTGCCGTTTGAGTGCTTAGGACTGAAATGAAGCTTGGAGAGCATCCCACACAAACGAATGCTCCACATGCGGGTTTCACATGCCACCAACTCCACATTCACAGGCAACTTCAGCGCCACAGCCGTTTTCAGATAGCCCTCAATGCAAAGGCTCTAGACGCAAATATTGGTGTGAGAGCTAATTCAATCAAGGAAACACTGCATGTTGGTGAAGGGCATATTGAAGAAGGATCAGCCGAGTGGTTCTTGTGGGAGAACAACTCCATTTGGCTCACTAACTTCACACACCATCAGGCTTCCAAGCAGCTCTCAAGGAAACTCAGTTTTCACACTCTATGCTTAGTGCCCTTTGAGTGCATTATCTAGGAATGAACCTGGTAGAGCATCCCACACAAACGAATGCTCCACATGCGGGTTTCACATGCCACCAACTCCACATTCACAGGCAACTTCAGCGCCACAGTCGTTTTCAGATAGCCCTCAATGCAAAGGCTCTAGACGCAAATATTGGTGTGAGAGCTAATTCAATCAAGGAAACACTGCATGTTGGTGAAGGGCATATTGAAGAAGGATCAGCCGAGTGGTTCTTGTGGGAGAACAACTCCATTTGACTCACTAACTTCACACACCATCAGGCTTCCAAGCAGCTCTCAAGGAAACTCAGTTTTCACACTCTATGCTTACTGCTCTTTGTGTGCCTAGGGCTGAAATGAAGCTTGGTCAGCATCCCACACAAACGAATGCTCCACATGCGGGTTTCACATGCCACCAACTCCACATTCACAGGCAACTTCAGCGCCACAGCCGTTTTCAGATAGCCCTCAATGCAAAGGCTCTAGACGCAAATATTGGTGTGAGAGCTAATTCAATCAAGGAAACACTGCATGTTGGTGAAGGGCATATTGAAGAAGGATCAGCCGAGTGGTTCTTGTGGGAGAACAACTCCATTTGGCTCACTAACTTCACACACCATCAGGCTTCCAAGCAGCTCTCAAGGAGACTCAGTTTTCACACTCTATGTTTAGTGCTCTTTGAATGCATTATCTAGGAATGAACCTGGTAGAGCATCCCATACAAACGAATGCTCCACATGCGGGTTTCACATGCCACCAACTCCACATTCTCAGGCAACTTCAGCGCCACAGCCGTTTTCAGATAGCCCTCAATGCAAAGGCTCTAGACGCAAATATTGGTGTGAGAGCTAATTCAATCAAGGAAACACTGCATGTTGGTGAAGGGAATATTGAAGAAGGATCAGCCGAGTGGTTTTTGTGGGAGAACAACTCCATTTGGCTCACTAACTTCACACACCATCAGGCTTCCAAGCAGCTCTCAAGGAAACTCAGTTTTCACACTCTATGCTTAGTGCCCTTTGTATGGCTAGGACTGAAATGAACCTGGTAGAGCAACCCACACAAACGAATGCTCCACATGCGGGTTTCACATGCCACCAACTCCACATTCACAGGCAACTTCAGCGCCACAACCGTTTTCAGATAGCCCTCAATGCAAAGGCTCTAGACGCAAATATTGGTGTGAGAGCTAATTCAATCAAGGAAACACTGCATGTTGGTGAAGGGCATATTGAAGAAGGATCAGCCGAGTGGTTCTTGTGGGAGAACAACTCCATTTGGCTCACTAACTTCACACACCATCAGGCTTCCAAGCAGCTCTCAAGGAAACTCAGTTTTCACACTCTATGCTTAGTGCCGTTTGAGTGCTTACGACTGAAATGAAGCTTGGAGAGCATCCCACACAAACGAATGCTCCACATGCGGGTTTCACATGCCACCAACTCCACATTCACAGGCAACTTCAGCGCCACAGCCGTTTTCAGATAGCCCTCAATGCAAAGGCTCTAGACGCAAATATTGGTGTGAGAGCTAATTCAATCAAGGAAACACTGCATGTTGGTGAAGGGCATATTGAAGAAGGATCAGCCGAGTGGTTCTTGTGGGAGAACAACTCCATTTGGCTCACTAACTTCACACACCATCAGGCTTCCAAGCAGCTCTCAAGGAAACTCAGTTTTCACACTCTATGCTTAGTGCCCTTTGAGTGCATTATCTAGGAATGAACCTGGTAGAGCATCCCACACAAACGAATGCTCCACATGCGGGTTTGACATGCCACCAACTCCACATTCACAGGCAACTTCAGCGCCACAGTCGTTTTCAGATAGCCC
Source organism: Ochotona princeps (assembly GCF_030435755.1). Lineage (NCBI taxonomy): Eukaryota > Metazoa > Chordata > Mammalia > Lagomorpha > Ochotonidae > Ochotona > Ochotona princeps. Next base: position 45,268 of record NW_026697631.1, read on the forward strand.
TCAATGCAAAGGCTCTAGACGCAAATATTGGTGTGAGAGCTAATTCAATCAAGGAAACACTGCATGTTGGTGAAGGGCATATTGAAGAAGGATCAGCCGAGTGGTTCTTGTGGGAGAACAACTCCATTTGACTCACTAACTTCACACACCATCAGGCTTCCAAGCAGCTCTCAAGGAAACTCAGTTTTCACACTCTATGCTTACTGCTCTTTGTGTGCCTAGGACTGAAATGAAGCTTGGTCAGCATCCCACACAAACGAATGCTCCACATGCGGGTTTCACATGCCACCAACTCCACATTCACAGGCAACTTCAGCGCCACAGCCGTTTTCATATAGCCCTCAATGCAAAGGCTCTAGACGCAAATATTGGTGTGAGAGCTAATTCAATCAAGGAAACACTGCATGTTGGTGAAGGGCATATTGAAGAAGGATCAGCCGAGTGGTTCTTGTGGGAGAACAACTCCATTTGGCTCACTAACTTCACACACCATCAGGCTTCCAAGCAGCTCTCAAGGAAACTCAGTTTTCACACTCTATGCTTAGTGCCCTTTGTATGGCTAGGACTGAAATGAACCTGGTAGAGCAACCCACACAAACGAATGCTCCACATGCGGGTTTCACATGCCACCAACTCCACATTCACAGGCAACTTCAGCGCCACAGCCGTTTTCAGATAGCCCTCAATGCAAAGGCTCTAGACGCAAATATTGGTGTGAGAGCTAATTCAATCAAGGAAACACTGCCTGTTGGTGAAGGGCATATTGAAGAAGGATCAGCCGAGTGGTTCTTGTGGGAGAACAACTCCATTTGGCTCACTAACTTCACACACCATCAGGCTTCCAAGCAGCTCTCAAGGAAACTCAGTTTTCACACTCTATGCTTAGTGCCCTTTGAGTGCATTATCTAGGAATGAACCTGGTAGAGCATCCCACACAAACGAATGCTCCACATGCGGGTTTCACATGCCACCAACTCCACATTCACAGGCAACTTCAGCGCCACAGTCGTTTTCAGATAGCCCTCAATGCAAAGGCTCTAGACGCAAATATTGGTGTGAGAGCTAATTCAATCAAGGAAACACTGCCTGTTGGTGAAGGGCATATTGAAGAAGGATCAGCCGAGTGGTTCTTGTGGGAGAACAACTCCATTTGGCTCACTAACTTCACACACCATCAGGCTTCCAAGCAGCTCTCAAGGAAACTCAGTTTTCACACTCTGTGCTTAGTGCCCTTTGTATGGCTAGCACTGAAATGAACCTGGTAGAGCATCGCACACAAACGAATGCTCCACATGCGGGTTTCACATGCCACCAACTCCACATTCACAGGCAACTTCAGCGCCACAGCCGTTTTCAGATAGCCCTCAATGCAAAGGCTCTAGACGCAAATATTGGTGTGAGAGCTAATTCAATCAAGGAAACACTGCCTGTTGGTGAAGGGCATATTGAAGAAGGATCAGCCGAGTGGTTCTTGTGGGAGAACAACTCCATTTGGCTCACTAACTTCACACACCATCAGGCTTCCAAGCAGCTCTCAAGGAAACTCAGTTTTCACACTCTATGCTTAGTGCCCTTTGAGTGCATTATCTAGGAATGAACCTGGTAGAGCATCCCACACAAACGAATGCTCCACATGCGGGTTTCACATGCCACCAACTCCACATTCACAGGCAACTTCAGCGCCACAGTCGTTTTCAGATAGCCCTCAATGCAAAGGCTCTAGACGCAAATATTGGTGTGAGAGCTAATTCAATCAAGGAAACACTGCATGTTGGTGAAGGGCATATTGAAGAAGGATCAGCCGAGTGGTTCTTGTGGGAGAACAACTCCATTTGACTCACTAACTTCACACACCATCAGGCTTCCAAGCAGCTCTCAAGGAAACTCAGTTTTCACACTCTATGCTTAGTGCCCTTTGTGTGCCTAGGACTGAAATGAAGCTTGGAGAGCATCCCACACAAACGAATGCTCCACATGCGGGTTTCACATGCCACCAACTCCACATTCACAGGCAACTTCAGCGCCACAGCCGTTTTCAGATAGCCCTCAATGCAAAGGCTCTAGACGCAAATATTGGTGTGAGAGCTAATTCAATCAAGGAAACACTGCATGTTGGTGAAGGGCATATTGAAGAAGGATCAGCTGAGTGGTTCTTGTGGGAGAACAACTCCATTTGGCTCACTAACTTCACACACCATCAGGCTTCCAAGCAGCTCTCAAGGAAACTCAGTTTTCACACTCTATGCTTAGTGCCCTTTGAGTGCATTACCTAGGAATGAACCTGGTAGAGCATCCCACACAAACGAATGCTCCACATGCGGGTTTCACATGCCACCAACTCCACATTCACAGGCAACTTCAGCGCCACAGCCGTTTTCAGATAGCCCTCAATGCAAAGGCTCTAGACGCAAATATTGGTGTGAGAGCTAATTCAATCAAGGAAACACTGCATGTTGGTGAAGGGCATATTGAAGAAGGATCAGCCGAGTGGTTCTTGTGGGAGAACAACTCCATTTGGCTCACTAACTTCACACACCATCAGGCTTCCAAGCAGCTCTCAAGGAAACTCAGTTTTCACACTCTATGTTTAGTGCCCTTTGTATGGCTAGGACTGAAATGAACCTGGTAGAGCATCCCACACAAACGAATGCTCCACATTCGGGTTTCACATGCCACCAACTCCACATTCACAGGCAACTTCAGCGCCACAGCCGTTTTCAGATAGCCCTCAATGCAAAGGCTCTAGACGCAAATATTGGTGTGAGAGCTAATTCAATCAAGGAAACACTGCATGTTGGTGAAGGGCATATTGAAGAAGGATCAGCCGAGTGGTTCTTGTGGGAGAACAACTCCATTTGACTCACTAACTTCACACACCATCAGGCTTCCAAGCAGCTCTCAAGGAAACTCAGTTTTCACACTCTATGTTTAGTGCTCTTTGTGTGCCTAGGACTGAAATGAAGCTTGGTCAGCATCCCACACAAACGAATGCTCCACATGCGGGTTTCACATGCCACCAACTCCACATTCACAGGCAACTTCAGCGCCACAGCCGTTTTCAGATAGCCCTCAATGCAAAGGCTCTAGACGCAAATATTGGTGTGAGAGCTAATTCAATCAAGGAAACACTGCATGTTGGTGAAGGGCATATTGAAGAAGGATCAGCCGAGTGGTTCTTGTGGGAGAACAACTCCATTTGGCTCACTAACTTCACACACCATCAGGCTTCCAAGCAGCTCTCAAGGAGACTCAGTTTTCACACTCTATGTTTAGTGCCCTTTGAATGCATTATCTAGGAATGAACCTGGTAGAGCATCCCACACAAACGAATGCTCCACATGCGGGTTTCACATGCCACCAACTCCACATTCACAGGCAACTTCAGCGCCACAGTCGTTTTCAGATAGCCCTCAATGCAAAGGCTCTAGACGCAAATATTGGTGTGAGAGCTAATTCAATCAAGGAAACACTGCATGTTGGTGAAGGGCATATTGAAGAAGGATCAGCCGAGTGGTTCTTGTGGGAGAACAACTCCATTTGACTCACTAACTTCACACACCATCAGGCTTCCAAGCAGCTCTCAAGGAAACTCAGTTTTCACACTCTATGCTTAGTGCCCTTTGTGTGCCTAGGACTGAAATGAAGCTTGGAGAGCATCCCACACAAACGAATGCTCCACATGCGGGTTTCACATGCCACCAACTCCACATTCACAGGCAACTTCAGCGCCACAGCCGTTTTCAGATAGCCCTCAATGCAAAGGCTCTAGACGCAAATATTGGTGTGAGAGCTAATTCAATCAAGGAAACACTGCATGTTGGTGAAGGGCATATTGAAGAAGGATCAGCTGAGTGGTTCTTGTGGGAGAACAACTCCATTTGGCTCACTAACTTCACACACCATCAGGCTTCCAAGCAGCTCTCAAGGAAACTCAGTTTTCACACTCTATGCTTAGTGCCCTTTGAGTGCATTACCTAGGAATGAACCTGGTAGAGCATCCCACACAAACGAATGCTCCACATGCGGGTTTCACATGCCACCAACTCCACATTCACAGGCAACTTCAGCGCCACAGCCGTTTTCAGATAGCCCTCAATGCAAAGGCTCTAGACGCAAATATTGGTGTGAGAGCTAATTCAATCAAGGAAACACTGCATGTTGGTGAAGGGCATATTGAAGAAGGATCAGCCGAGTGGTTCTTGTGGGAGAACAACTCCATTTGGCTCACTAACTTCACACACCATCAGGCTTCCAAGCAGCTCTCAAGGAAACTCAGTTTTCACACTCTATGTTTAGTGCCCTTTGTATGGCTAGGACTGAAATGAACCTGGTAGAGCATCCCACACAAACGAATGCTCCACATTCGGGTTTCACATGCCACCAACTCCACATTCACAGGCAACTTCAGCGCCACAGCCGTTTTCAGATAGCCCTCAATGCAAAGGCTCTAGACGCAAATATTGGTGTGAGAGCTAATTCAATCAAGGAAACACTGCATGTTGGTGAAGGGCATATTGAAGAAGGATCAGCCGAGTGGTTCTTGTGGGAGAACAACTCCATTTGACTCACTAACTTCACACACCATCAGGCTTCCAAGCAGCTCTCAAGGAAACTCAGTTTTCACACTCTATGTTTAGTGCTCTTTGTGTGCCTAGGACTGAAATGAAGCTTGGTCAGCATCCCACACAAACGAATGCTCCACATGCGGGTTTCACATGCCACCAACTCCACATTCACAGGCAACTTCAGCGCCACAGCCGTTTTCAGATAGCCCTCAATGCAAAGGCTCTAGACGCAAATATTGGTGTGAGAGCTAATTCAATCAAGGAAACACTGCATGTTGGTGAAGGGCATATTGAAGAAGGATCAGCCGAGTGGTTCTTGTGGGAGAACAACTCCATTTGGCTCACTAACTTCACACACCATCAGGCTTCCAAGCAGCTCTCAAGGAGACTCAGTTTTCACACTCTATGTTTAGTGCCCTTTGAATGCATTATCTAGGAATGAACCTGGTAGAGCATCCCACACAAACGAATGCTCCACATGCGGGTTTCACATGCCACCAACTCCACATTCTCAGGCAACTTCAGCGCCACAGCCGTTTTCAGATAGCCCTCAATGCAAAGGCTCTAGACGCAAATATTGGTGTGAGAGCTAATTCAGTCAAGGAAACACTGCATGTTGGTGAAGGGCATATTGAAGAAGGATCAGCCGAGTGGATCTTGTGGGAGAACAACTCCATTTGGCTCACTAACTTCACACACCATCAGGCTTCCAAGCAGCTCTCAAGGAAACTCAGTTTTCACACTCTATGCTTAGTGCTCTTTGAGTGCATTATCTAGGAATGAACCTGGTAGAGCATCCCACACAAACGAATGCTCCACATGCGGGTTTCACATGCCACCAACTCCACATTCACAGGCAACTTCAGCGCCACAGCCGTTTTCAGATAGCCCTCAATGCAAAGGCTCTAGACGCAAATATTGGTGTGAGAGCTAATTCAATCAAGGAAACACTGCATGTTGGTGAAGGGTATATTGAAGAAGGATCAGCCGAGTGGTTCTTGTGGGAGAACAACTCCATTTGGCTCACTAACTTCACACACCATCAGGCTTCCAAGCAGCTCTCAAGGAAACTCAGTTTTCACACTCTATGCTTAGTGCCCTTTGTATGGCTAGGACTGAAATGAACCTGGTAGAGCATCCCACACAAACGAATGCTCCACATGCGGGTTTCACATGCCACCAACTCCACATTCACAGGCAACTTCAGCGCCACAGCCGTTTTCAGATAGCCCTCAATGCAAAGGCTCTAGACACAAATATGGTGTGAGAGCTAATTCAATCAAGGAAACACTGCATGTTGGTGAAGGGCATATTGAAGAAGGATCAGCCGAGTGGTTCTTGTGGGAGAACAACTCCATTTGACTCACTAACTTCACACACCATCAGGCTTCCAAGCAGCTCTCAAGGAAACTCAGTTTTCACACTCTATGCTTAGTGCCCTTTGTGTGCCTAGGACTGAAATGAAGCTTGGAGAGCATCCCACACAAACGAATGCTCCACATGCGGGTTTCACATGCCACCAACTCCACATTCACAGGCAACTTCAGCGCCACAGCCGTTTTCAGATAGCCCTCAATGCAAAGGCTCTAGACGCAAATATTGGTGTGAGAGCTAATTCAATCAAGGAAACACTGCATGTTGGTGAAGGGCATATTGAAGAAGGATCAGCTGAGTGGTTCTTGTGGGAGAACAACTCCATTTGGCTCACTAACTTCACACACCATCAGGCTTCCAAGCAGCTCTCAAGGAAACTCAGTTTTCACACTCTATGCTTAGTGCCCTTTGAGTGCATTACCTAGGAATGAACCTGGTAGAGCATCCCACACAAACGAATGCTCCACATGCGGGTTTCACATGCCACCAACTCCACATTCACAGGCAACTTCAGCGCCACAGCCGTTTTCAGATAGCCCTCAATGCAAAGGCTCTAGACGCAAATATTGGTGTGAGAGCTAATTCAATCAAGGAAACACTGCATGTTGGTGAAGGGCATATTGAAGAAGGATCAGCCGAGAGGTTCTTGTGGCAGAACAACTCCATTTGGCTCACTAACTTCACACACCATCAGGCTTCCAAGCAGCTCTCAAGGAAACTCAGTTTTCACACTCTATGCTTAGTGCCCTTTGAGTGCATTATCTAGGAATGAACCTGGTAGAGCATCCCACACAAACGAATGCTCCACATGCGGGTTTCACATGCCACCAACTCCACATTCACAGGCAACTTCAGCGCCACAGCCGTTTTCAGATAGCCCTCAATGCAAAGGCTCTAGACGCAAATATTGGTGTGAGAGCTAATTCAATCAAGGAAACACTGCATGTTGGTGAAGGGCATATTGAAGAAGGATCAGCCGAGTGGTTCTTGTGGGAGAACAACTCCATTTGGCTCACTAACTTCACACACCATCAGGCTTCCAAGCAGCTCTCAAGGAAACTCAGTTTTCACACTCTATGCTTAGTGCCCTTTGAGTGCATTATCTAGGAATGAACCTGGTAGAGCATCCCACACAAACGAATGCTCCACATGCGGTTTTCACATGCCACCAACTCCACATTCACAGGCAACTTCAGCGCCACAGCCGTTTTCAGATAGCCCTCAATGCAAAGGCTCTAGACGCAAATATTGGTGTGAGAGCTAATTCAATCAAGGAAACACTGCATGTTGGTGAAGGGCATATTGAAGAAGGATCAGCCGAGAGGTTCTTGTGGGAGAACAACTCCATTTGGCTCACTAACTTCACACACCATCAGGCTTCCAAGCAGCTCTCAAGGAAACTCAGTTTTCACACTCTATGCTTAGTGCCCTTTGTGTGCCTAGGACTGAAATGAAGCTTGGTCAGCATCCCACACAAACGAATGCTCCACATGCGCGTTTCACATGCCACCAACTCCACATTCACAGGCAACTTCAGCGCCACAGCCGTTTTCAGATAGCCCTCAATGCAAAGGCTCTAGACGCAAATATTGGTGTGAGAGCTAATTCAATCAAGGAAACACTGCATGTTGGTGAAGGGCATATTGAAGAAGGATCAGCCGAGTGGTTCTTGTGGGAGAACAACTCCATTTGGCTCACTAACTTCACACACCATCAGGCTTCCAAGCAGCTCTCAAGGAAACTCAGTTTTCACACTCTATGCTTAGTGCCGTTTGAGTGCTTAGGACTGAAATGAAGCTTGGAGAGCATCCCACACAAACGAATGCTCCACATGCGGGTTTCACATGCCACCAACTCCACATTCACAGGCAACTTCAGCGCCACAGCCGTTTTCAGATAGCCCTCAATGCAAAGGCTCTAGACGCAAATATTGGTGTGAGAGCTAATTCAATCAAGGAAACACTGCATGTTGGTGAAGGGCATATTGAAGAAGGATCAGCCGAGTGGTTCTTGTGGGAGAACAACTCCATTTGGCTCACTAACTTCACACACCATCAGGCTTCCAAGCAGCTCTCAAGGAAACTCAGTTTTCACACTCTATGCTTAGTGCCCTTTGAGTGCATTATCTAGGAATGAACCTGGTAGAGCATCCCACACAAACGAATGCTCCACATGCGGGTTTCACATGCCACCAACTCCACATTCACAGGCAACTTCAGCGCCACAGTCGTTTTCAGATAGCCCTCAATGCAAAGGCTCTAGACGCAAATATTGGTGTGAGAGCTAATTCAATCAAGGAAACACTGCATGTTGGTGAAGGGCATATTGAAGAAGGATCAGCCGAGTGGTTCTTGTGGGAGAAACAACTCCATTTGACTCACTAACTTCACACACCATCAGGCTTCCAAGCAGCTCTCAAGGAAACTCAGTTTTCACACTCTATGCTTACTGCTCTTTGTGTGCCTAGGGCTGAAATGAAGCTTGGTCAGCATCCCACACAAACGAATGCTCCACATGCGGGTTTCACATGCCACCAACTCCACATTCACAGGCAACTTCAGCGCCACAGCCGTTTTCAGATAGCCCTCAATGCAAAGGCTCTAGACGCAAATATTGGTGTGAGAGCTAATTCAATCAAGGAAACACTGCATGTTGGTGAAGGGCATATTGAAGAAGGATCAGCCGAGTGGTTCTTGTGGGAGAACAACTCCATTTGGCTCAAACTTAACTTCACACACCATCAGGCTTCCAAGCAGCTCTCAAGGAGACTCAGTTTTCACACTCTATGTTTAGTGCTCTTTGAATGCATTATCTAGGAATGAACCTGGTAGAGCATCCCATACAAACGAATGCTCCACATGCGGGTTTCACATGCCACCAACTCCACATTCTCAGGCAACTTCAGCGCCACAGCCGTTTTCAGATAGCCCTCAATGCAAAGGCTCTAGACGCAAATATTGGTGTGAGAGCTAATTCAATCAAGGAAACACTGCATGTTGGTGAAGGGAATATTGAAGAAGGATCAGCCGAGAGGTTTTTGTGGGAGAACAACTCCATTTGGCTCACTAACTTCACACACCATCAGGCTTCCAAGCAGCTCTCAAGGAAACTCAGTTTTCACACTCTATGCTTAGTGCCCTTTCTTTGTCTACGACTGAAATGAACCTGGTAGAGCAACCCACACAAACGAATGCTCCACATGCGGGTTTCACATGCCACCAACTCCACATTCACAGGCAACTTCAGCGCCACAACCGTTTTCAGATAGCCCTCAATGCAAAGGCTCTAGACGCAAATATTGGTGTGAGAGCTAATTCAATCAAGGAAACACTGCATGTTGGTGAAGGGCATATTGAAGAAGGATCAGCCGAGTGGTTCTTGTGGGAGAACAACTCCATTTGGCTCACTAACTTCACACACCATCAGGCTTCCAAGCAGCTCTCAAGGAAACTCAGTTTTCACACTCTATGCTTAGTGCCCTTTGAGTGCATTATCTAGGAATGACCTGGTAGAGCATCCCACACAAACGAATGCTCCACATGCGGGTTTGACATGCCACCAACTCCACATTCACAGGCAACTTCAGCGCCACAGTCGTTTTCAGATAGCCCTCAATGCAAAGGCTCTAGACGCAAATATTGGTGTGAGAGCTAATTCAATCAAGGAAACACTGCATGTTGGTGAAGGGCATATTGAAGAAGGATCAGCCGAGTGGTTCTTGTGGGAGAACAACTCCATTTGACTCACTAACTTCACACACCATCAGGCTTCCAAGCAGCTCTCAAGGAAACTCAGTTTTCACACTCTATGCTTACTGCTCTTTGTGTGCCTAGGACTGAAATGAAGCATGGTCAGCATCCCACACAAACGAATGCTCCACATGCGGGTTTCACATGCCACCAACTCCACATTCACAGGCAACTTCAGCGCCACAGCCGTTTTCATATAGCCCTCAATGCAAAGGCTCTAGACGCAAATATTGGTGTGAGAGCTAATTCAATCAAGGAAACACTGCATGTTGGTGAAGGGCATATTGAAGAAGGATCAGCCGAGTGGTTCTTGTGGGAGAACAACTCCATTTGGCTCACTAACTTCACACACCATCAGGCTTCCAAGCAGCTCTCAAGGAAACTCAGTTTTCACACTCTATGCTTAGTGCCCTTTGTATGGCTAGGACTGAAATGAACCTGGTAGAGCAACCCACACAAACGAATGCTCCACATGCGGGTTTCACATGCCACCAACTCCACATTCACAGGCAACTTCAGCGCCACAGCCGTTTTCAGATAGCCCTCAATGCAAAGGCTCTAGACGCAAATATTGGTGTGAGAGCTAATTCAATCAAGGAAACACTGCCTGTTGGTGAAGGGCATATTGAAGAAGGATCAGCCGAGTGGTTCTTGTGGGAGAACAACTCCATTTGGCTCACTAACTTCACACACCATCAGGCTTCCAAGCAGCTCTCAAGGAACTCAGTTTTCACACTCTATGCTTAGTGCCCTTTGAGTGCATTATCTAGGAATGAACCTGGTAGAGCATCCCACACAAACGAATGCTCCACATGCGGGTTTCACATGCCACCAACTCCACATTCACAGGCAACTTCAGCGCCACAGTCGTTTTCAGATAGCCCTCAATGCAAAGGCTCTAGACGCAAATATTGGTGTGAGAGCTAATTCAATCAAGGAAACACTGCCTGTTGGTGAAGGGCATATTGAAGAAGGATCAGCCGAGTGGTTCTTGTGGGAGAACAACTCCATTTGGCTCACTAACTTCACACACCATCAGGCTTCCAAGCAGCTCTCAAGGAAACTCAGTTTTCACACTCTGTGCTTAGTGCCCTTTGTATGGCTAGCACTGAAATGAACCTGGTAGAGCATCGCACACAAACGAATGCTCCACATGCGGGTTTCACATGCCACCAACTCCACATTCACAGGCAACTTCAGCGCCACAGCCGTTTTCAGATAGCCCTCAATGCAAAGGCTCTAGACGCAAATATTGGTGTGAGAGCTAATTCAATCAAGGAAACACTGCCTGTTGGTGAAGGGCATATTGAAGAAGGATCAGCCGAGTGGTTCTTGTGGGAGAACAACTCCATTTGGCTCACTAACTTCACACACCATCAGGCTTCCAAGCAGCTCTCAAGGAAACTCAGTTTTCACACTCTATGCTTAGTGCCCTTTGAGTGCATTATCTAGGAATGAACCTGGTAGAGCATCCCACACAAACGAATGCTCCACATGCGGGTTTCACATGCCACCAACTCCACATTCACAGGCAACTTCAGCGCCACAGTCGTTTTCAGATAGCCCTCAATGCAAAGGCTCTAGACGCAAATATTGGTGTGAGAGCTAATTCAATCAAGGAAACACTGCATGTTGGTGAAGGGCATATTGAAGAAGGATCAGCCGAGTGGTTCTTGTGGGAGAACAACTCCATTTGACTCACTAACTTCACACACCATCAGGCTTCCAAGCAGCTCTCAAGGAAACTCAGTTTTCACACTCTATGCTTAGTGCCCTTTGTGTGCCTAGGACTGAAATGAAGCTTGGAGAGCATCCCACACAAACGAATGCTCCACATGCGGGTTTCACATGCCACCAACTCCACATTCACAGGCAACTTCAGCGCCACAGCCGTTTTCAGATAGCCCTCAATGCAAAGGCTCTAGACGCAAATATTGGTGTGAGAGCTAATTCAATCAAGGAAACACTGCATGTTGGTGAAGGGCATATTGAAGAAGGATCAGCTGAGTGGTTCTTGTGGGAGAACAACTCCATTTGGCTCACTAACTTCACACACCATCAGGCTTCCAAGCAGCTCTCAAGGAAACTCAGTTTTCACACTCTATGCTTAGTGCCCTTTGAGTGCATTACCTAGGAATGAACCTGGTAGAGCATCCCACACAAACGAATGCTCCACATGCGGGTTTCACATGCCACCAACTCCACATTCACAGGCAACTTCAGCGCCACAGCCGTTTTCAGATAGCCCTCAATGCAAAGGCTCTAGACGCAAATATTGGTGTGAGAGCTAATTCAATCAAGGAAACACTGCATGTTGGTGAAGGGCATATTGAAGAAGGATCAGCCGAGTGGTTCTTGTGGGAGAACAACTCCATTTGGCTCACTAACTTCACACACCATCAGGCTTCCAAGCAGCTCTCAAGGAAACTCAGTTTTCACACTCTATGTTTAGTGCCCTTTGTATGGCTAGGACTGAAATGAACCTGGTAGAGCATCCCACACAAACGAATGCTCCACATTCGGGTTTCACATGCCACCAACTCCACATTCACAGGCAACTTCAGCGCCACAGCCGTTTTCAGATAGCCCTCAATGCAAAGGCTCTAGACGCAAATATTGGTGTGAGAGCTAATTCAATCAAGGAAACACTGCATGTTGGTGAAGGGCATATTGAAGAAGGATCAGCCGAGTGGTTCTTGTGGGAGAACAACTCCATTTGACTCACTAACTTCACACACCATCAGGCTTCCAAGCAGCTCTCAAGGAAACTCAGTTTTCACACTCTATGTTTAGTGCTCTTTGTGTGCCTAGGACTGAAATGAAGCTTGGTCAGCATCCCACACAAACGAATGCTCCACATGCGGGTTTCACATGCCACCAACTCCACATTCACAGGCAACTTCAGCGCCACAGCCGTTTTCAGATAGCCCTCAATGCAAAGGCTCTAGACGCAAATATTGGTGTGAGAGCTAATTCAATCAAGGAAACACTGCATGTTGGTGAAGGGCATATTGAAGAAGGATCAGCCGAGTGGTTCTTGTGGGAGAACAACTCCATTTGGCTCACTAACTTCACACACCATCAGGCTTCCAAGCAGCTCTCAAGGAGACTCAGTTTTCACACTCTATGTTTAGTGCCCTTTGAATGCATTATCTAGGAATGAACCTGGTAGAGCATCCCACACAAACGAATGCTCCACATGCGGGTTTCACATGCCACCAACTCCACATTCACAGGCAACTTCAGCGCCACAGTCGTTTTCAGATAGCCCTCAATGCAAAGGCTCTAGACGCAAATATTGGTGTGAGAGCTAATTCAATCAAGGAAACACTGCATGTTGGTGAAGGGCATATTGAAGAAGGATCAGCCGAGTGGTTCTTGTGGGAGAACAACTCCATTTGACTCACTAACTTCACACACCATCAGGCTTCCAAGCAGCTCTCAAGGAAACTCAGTTTTCACACTCTATGCTTAGTGCCCTTTGTGTGCCTAGGACTGAAATGAAGCTTGGAGAGCATCCCACACAAACGAATGCTCCACATGCGGGTTTCACATGCCACCAACTCCACATTCACAGGCAACTTCAGCGCCACAGCCGTTTTCAGATAGCCCTCAATGCAAAGGCTCTAGACGCAAATATTGGTGTGAGAGCTAATTCAATCAAGGAAACACTGCATGTTGGTGAAGGGCATATTGAAGAAGGATCAGCTGAGTGGTTCTTGTGGGAGAACAACTCCATTTGGCTCACTAACTTCACACACCATCAGGCTTCCAAGCAGCTCTCAAGGAAACTCAGTTTTCACACTCTATGCTTAGTGCCCTTTGAGTGCATTACCTAGGAATGAACCTGGTAGAGCATCCCACACAAACGAATGCTCCACATGCGGGTTTCACATGCCACCAACTCCACATTCACAGGCAACTTCAGCGCCACAGCCGTTTTCAGATAGCCCTCAATGCAAAGGCTCTAGACGCAAATATTGGTGTGAGAGCTAATTCAATCAAGGAAACACTGCATGTTGGTGAAGGGCATATTGAAGAAGGATCAGCCGAGTGGTTCTTGTGGGAGAACAACTCCATTTGGCTCACTAACTTCACACACCATCAGGCTTCCAAGCAGCTCTCAAGGAAACTCAGTTTTCACACTCTATGTTTAGTGCCCTTTGTATGGCTAGGACTGAAATGAACCTGGTAGAGCATCCCACACAAACGAATGCTCCACATTCGGGTTTCACATGCCACCAACTCCACATTCACAGGCAACTTCAGCGCCACAGCCGTTTTCAGATAGCCCTCAATGCAAAGGCTCTAGACGCAAATATTGGTGTGAGAGCTAATTCAATCAAGGAAACACTGCATGTTGGTGAAGGGCATATTGAAGAAGGATCAGCCGAGTGGTTCTTGTGGGAGAACAACTCATTTGACTCACTAACTTCACACACCATCAGGCTTCCAAGCAGCTCTCAAGGAAACTCAGTTTTCACACTCTATGTTTAGTGCTCTTTGTGTGCCTAGGACTGAAATGAAGCTTGGTCAGCATCCCACACAAACGAATGCTCCACATGCGGGTTTCACATGCCACCAACTCCACATTCACAGGCAACTTCAGCGCCACAGCCGTTTTCAGATAGCCCTCAATGCAAAGGCTCTAGACGCAAATATTGGTGTGAGAGCTAATTCAATCAAGGAAACACTGCATGTTGGTGAAGGGCATATTGAAGAAGGATCAGCCGAGTGGTTCTTGTGGGAGAACAACTCCATTTGGCTCACTAACTTCACACACCATCAGGCTTCCAAGCAGCTCTCAAGGAGACTCAGTTTTCACACTCTATGTTTAGTGCCCTTTGAATGCATTATCTAGGAATGAACCTGGTAGAGCATCCCACACAAACGAATGCTCCACATGCGGGTTTCACATGCCACCAACTCCACATTCTCAGCAACTTCAGCGCCACAGCCGTTTTCAGATAGCCCTCAATGCAAAGGCTCTAGACGCAAATATTGGTGTGAGAGCTAATTCAGTCAAGGAAACACTGCATGTTGGTGAAGGGCATATTGAAGAAGGATCAGCCGAGTGGATCTTGTGGAGAACAACTCCATTTGGCTCACTAACTTCACACACCATCAGGCTTCCAAGCAGCTCTCAAGGAAACTCAGTTTTCACACTCTATGCTTAGTGCTCTTTGAGTGCATTATCTAGGAATGAACCTGGTAGAGCATCCCACACAAACGAATGCTCCACATGCGGGTTTCACATGCCACAACTCCACATTCACAGGCAACTTCAGCGCCACAGCCGTTTTCAGATAGCCCTCAATGCAAAGGCTCTAGACGCAAATATTGGTGTGAGAGCTAATTCAATCAAGGAAACACTGCATGTTGGTGAAGGGTATATTGAAGAAGGATCAGCCGAGTGGTTCTTGTGGGAGAACAACTCCATTTGGCTCACTAACTTCACACACCATCAGGCTTCCAAGCAGCTCTCAAGGAAACTCAGTTTTCACACTCTATGCTTAGTGCCCTTTGTATGGCTAGGACTGAAATGAACCTGGTAGAGCATCCCACACAAACGAATGCTCCACATGCGGGTTTCACATGCCACCAACTCCACATTCACAGGCAACTTCAGCGCCACAGCCGTTTTCAGATAGCCCTCAATGCAAAGGCTCTAGACACAAATATGGTGTGAGAGCTAATTCAATCAAGGAAACACTGCATGTTGGTGAAGGGCATATTGAAGAAGGATCAGCCGAGTGGTTCTTGTGGGAGAACAACTCCATTTGACTCACTAACTTCACACACCATCAGGCTTCCAAGCAGCTCTCAAGGAAACTCAGTTTTCACACTCTATGCTTAGTGCCCTTTGTGTGCCTAGGACTGAAATGAAGCTTGGAGAGCATC
>NW_026697632.1:0-27500 GCF_030435755.1 Ochotona princeps
TAACCACTCGGCTGATTCTTCTTCAATATGCGCTTCACCAACATGCAGTGTTTCCTTGATTGAATTAGCTCTCACACCAATATTTGGGCTAGAGCCTTTGTGTTGAGGGCTATCTGAAAACGGCTTTGGCGCTGAAGTTGTCTGTGAATGTGGAGTTGGTGGCATGTGAAACCCGCATGTGGAGCATTGGTTTGTGTGGGATGCTCTATCAGGTTCATTCCTACATAATGCACTCAAAGGGCATTAAGCCTAGAGTGTGAAAACTGAGTTTCCTTGAGAGCTGCATGGAAGCCTGATGGTGTGTGATGTTAGTGAGCCAAAATGGAGTTGTTCTCCCACAAGAACCACGCGCCTGATTCTTCTTCAATATGCGCTTCACCAACATGCAGTGTTTCCTTGATTGAATTAGCTCTCACTCCAATATTTGCGCATAGAGCCTTTGTATTGAGAGCTATCTGAAAACGGCTTTGGCGCTGAAGTTGTCTGTGAATGTGGAGTTGGTGGCATGTGAAACCCGCATGTGGAGCATTGGTTTGTGTGGGATGCTCACCAAGCTGCATTTCATTCCTAGGCACTCAAAGGGCATTAAGCCTAGAGTGTGAAAACTGAGTTTCCTTGAGAGCTGCTTGGAAGCCTGATGGTGTGTGAAGTTAGTGAGCCAAATGGAGTTGTTCTCCCACAAGAACCACTCGGCTGATTCTTCTTCAATATGCGCTTCACCAACATGCAGTGTTTCCTTGATTGAATTAGCTCTCACACCAATATTTGGGCCTGGAGCCTTTGCATTGAGGGCTACCTGAAAACGGCTTTGGCGCTGAAGTTGTCTGTGAATGTGGAGTTGGTGGCATGTGAAACCCGGCTGTGGAGCATTCGTTTGTGTGGGAAGCTCACCAAGCTTCATTTCAGTCCTAGGCACTCAAAGGGCATTAAGCCTAGAGTGTGAAAACTGAGTTTCCTTGAGAGCTGCTTGGAAGCCTGATGGTGTGTGAAGTTAGTGAGCCAAATGGAGTTGTTCTCCCACAAGAACCACTCGGCTGATTCTTCTTCAATATGCGCTTCACCAACATGCAGTGTTTCCTTGATTGAATTAGCTCTCACACCAATATGTGGGCCTAGAGCCTTTGTGTTGAGGGCTATCTGAAAACGGCTTTGGCGCTGAAGTTGTCTGTGAATGTGGAGTTGGTGGCATGTGAAACCCGCATGTGGAGCATTGGTTTGTGTGGGATGCTCTATCAGGTTCATTCCTACATAATGCACTCAAAGGGCATTAAGCCTAGAGTGTGAAAACTGAGTTTCCTTGAGAGCTGCATGGAAGCCTGATGGTGTGTGAAGTTAGTGAGCCAAAATGGAGTTGTTCTCCCACAAGAACCACTCGGCTGATTCTTCTTCAATATGCGCTTCACCAACATGCAGTGTTTCCTTGATTGAATTAGCTCTCACACCAATATTTGGGCCTAGAGCCTTTGCATTGAGGGCTATCTCAAAATGGCTTTGGCGCTGAAGTTGTCTGTGAATGTGGAGTTGGTGGCATGTGAAACCCGCATGTGGAGCATTGGTTTGTGTGCGATGCTCTACCAGGTTCATTCCTACATAATGCACTCAAAGGGCATTAAGCCTAGAGTGTGAAAACTGAGTTTCCTTGAGAGCTGCTTGAAGCCTGATGGTGTGTGAAGTTAGTGAGCCAAATAGAGTTGTTCTCCCACAAGAACCACTCGGCTGATTCTTCTTCAATATGTGCTTCACCAACATGCAGTGTTTCCTTGATTGAATTAGCTCTCACACCAATATTTGCACCTAGAGCCTTTGCATTGAGGGCTAACTGAAAATGGCTTTGGCGCTGAAGTTGTCTGTGAATGTGGAGTTGGTGGCATGTGAAACCCGCCTGTGGAGCATTGGTTTGTGTGGATGCTCACCAAGCTGCATTTCATTCCTAGGCACTCAAAGGGCATTAAGCCTAGAGTGTGAAAACTGAGTTTCCTTGAGAGCTGCTTGGAAGCCTGATGGTGTGTGAAGTTAGTGAGCCAAATGGAGTTGTTCTCCCACAAGAACCACTCGGCTGATTCTTCTTCAATATGCGCTTCACCAACATGCAGTGTTTCCTTGATTGAATTAGCTCTCACACCAATATTTGGGCCTAGAGCCTTTGTGTTGAGGGCTATCTGAAAATGGCTTTGGCGCTGAAGTTGTCTGTGAATGTGGAGTTGGTGGCATGTGAAACCCGCATGTGGAGCATTGGTTCGTGTGGGATGCTCTACCAGGTTCATTCCTACATAATGCACTCAAAGGGCATTAAGCCTAGAGTGTGAAAACTGAGTTTCCTTGAGAGCTGCTTGGAAGCCTGATGGTGTGTGAAGTTAGTGAGCCAAATGGAGTTGTTCTCCCACAAGAACCACTCGGCTGATTCTTCTTCAATATGCGCTTCACCAACATGCAGTGTTTCCTTGATTGAATTAGCTCTCACACCAATATTTGCACCTAGAGCCTTTGCATTGAGGGCTATCTGAAAATGGCTTTGGCGCCGAAGTTGTCTGTGAATGTGGAGTTGGTGGCATGTGAAACCCGCCTGTGGAGCATTGGTTCGTGTGGATGTTCTACCAGGTGCATTTCATTCCTAGGCACTCAAAGGGCATTAAGCCTAGAGTGTGAAAACTGAGTTTCCTTGAGAGCTGCTTGGAAGCCTGATGGTGTGTGAAGTTAGTGAGCCAAATGGAGTTGTTGTCCCACAAGAACCACTCGGCTGATTCTTCTTCAATATGCGCTTCACCAACATGCAGTGTTTCCTTGATTGAATTAGCTCTCACACCAATATTTGGGCCTAGAGCCTTTGTGTTGAGGGCTATCTGAAAACGGCTTTGGCGCTGAAGTTGTCTGTGAATGTGGAGTTGGTGGCATGTGAAACCCGCATGTGGAGCATTGGTTTGTGTGGGATGCTCTATCAGGTTCATTCCTACATAATGCACTCAAAGGGCATTAAGCCTAGAGTGTGAAAACTGAGTTTCCTTGAGAGCTGCATGGAAGCCTGATGGTGTGTGATGTTAGTGAGCCAAAATGGAGTTGTTCTCCCACAAGAACCACGCGCCTGATTCTTCTTCAATATGCGCTTCACCAACATGCAGTGTTTCCTTGATTGAATTAGCTCTCACTCCAATATTTGCGCATAGAGCCTTTGTATTGAGAGCTATCTGAAAACGGCTTTGGCGCTGAAGTTGTCTGTGAATGTGGAGTTGGTGGCATGTGAAACCCGCATGTGGAGCATTGGTTTGTGTGGGATGCTCACCAAGCTGCATTTCATTCCTAGGCACTCAAAGGGCATTAAGCCTAGAGTGTGAAAACTGAGTTTCCTTGAGAGCTGCTTGGAAGCCTGATGGTGTGTGAAGTTAGTGAGCCAAATGGAGTTGTTCTCCCACAAGAACCACTCGGCTGATTCTTCTTCAATATGCGCTTCACCAACATGCAGTGTTTCCTTGATTGAATTAGCTCTCACACCAATATTTGGGCCTGGAGCCTTTGCATTGAGGGCTACCTGAAAACGGCTTTGGCGCTGAAGTTGTCTGTGAATGTGGAGTTGGTGGCATGTGAAACCCGGCTGTGGAGCATTCGTTTGTGTGGGAAGCTCACCAAGCTTCATTTCAGTCCTAGGCACTCAAAGGGCATTAAGCCTAGAGTGTGAAAACTGAGTTTCCTTGAGAGCTGCTTGGAAGCCTGATGGTGTGTGAAGTTAGTGAGCCAAATGGAGTTGTTCTCCCACAAGAACCACTCGCCTGATTCTTCTTCAATATGCGCTTCACCAACATGCAGTGTTTCCTTGATTGAATTAGCTCTCACACCAATATGTGGGCCTAGAGCCTTTGTGTTGAGGGCTATCTGAAAACGGCTTTGGCGCTGAAGTTGTCTGTGAATGTGGAGTTGGTGGCATGTGAAACCCGCATGTGGAGCATTGGTTTGTGTGGGATGCTCTATCAGGTTCATTCCTACATAATGCACTCAAAGGGCATTAAGCCTAGAGTGTGAAAACTGAGTTTCCTTGAGAGCTGCATGGAAGCCTGATGGTGTGTGAAGTTAGTGAGCCAAAATGGAGTTGTTCTCCCACAAGAACCACTCGGCTGATTCTTCTTCAATATGCGCTTCACCAACATGCAGTGTTTCCTTGATTGAATTAGCTCTCACACCAATATTTGGGCCTAGAGCCTTTGCATTGAGGGCTATCTCAAAATGGCTTTGGCGCTGAAGTTGTCTGTGAATGTGGAGTTGGTGGCATGTGAAACCCGCATGTGGAGCATTGGTTTGTGTGGGATGCTCTACCAGGTTCATTCCTACATAATGCACTCAAAGGGCATTAAGCCTAGAGTGTGAAAACTGAGTTTCCTTGAGAGCTGCTTGGAAGCCTGATGGTGTGTGAAGTTAGTGAGCCAAATAGAGTTGTTCTCCCACAAGAACCACTCGGCTGATTCTTCTTCAATATGTGCTTCACCAACATGCAGTGTTTCCTTGATTGAATTAGCTCTCACACCAATATTTGCACCTAGAGCCTTTGCATTGAGGGCTAACTGAAAATGGCTTTGGCGCTGAAGTTGTCTGTGAATGTGGAGTTGGTGGCATGTGAAACCCGCCTGTGGAGCATTGGTTTGTGTGGGATGCTCACCAAGCTGCATTTCATTCCTAGGCACTCAAAGGGCATTAAGCCTAGAGTGTGAAAACTGAGTTTCCTTGAGAGCTGCTTGGAAGCCTGATGGTGTGTGAAGTTAGTGAGCCAAATGGAGTTGTTCTCCCACAAGAACCACTCGGCTGATTCTTCTTCAATATGCGCTTCACCAACATGCAGTGTTTCCTTGATTGAATTAGCTCTCACACCAATATTTGGGCCTAGAGCCTTTGTGTTGAGGGCTATCTGAAAACGGCTTTGGCGCTGAAGTTGTCTGTGAATGTGGAGTTGGTGGCATGTGAAACCCCCATGTGGAGCATTGGTTTGTGTGGGATGCTCTATCAGGTTCATTCCTACATAATGCACTCAAAGGGCATTAAGCCTAGAGTGTGAAAACTGAGTTTCCTTGAGAGCTGCTTGGAAGCCTGATGGTGTGTGAAGTTAGTGAGCCTAATGGAGTTGTTCTCCCACAAGAACCACTCGGCTGATTCTTCTTCAATATGCGCTTCACCAACATGCAGTGTTTCCTTGATTGAATTAGCTCTCACACCAATATTTGCGCCTAGAGCCTTTGTATTGAGAGCTATCTGAAAATGGCTTTGGCGCTGAAGTTGTCTGTGAATGTGGAGTTGGTGGCATGTGAAACCCGCATGTGGAGCATTGGTTTGTGTGGGATGCTCTACCAGGTTCATTCCTACATAATGCACTCAAAGGGCATTAAGCCTAGAGTGTGAAAACTGAGTTTCCTTGAGAGCTGCTTGGAAGCCTGATGGTGTGTGAAGTTAGTGAGCCTAATGGAGTTGTTCTCCCACAAGAACCACTCGGCTGATCCTTCTTCAATATGCGCTTCACCAACATGCAGTGTTTCCTTGATTGAATTAGCTCTCACACCAATATTTGCACATAGAGCCTTTGTATTGAGAGCTATCTGAAAACGGCTTTGGCGCTGAAGTTGTCTGTGAATGTGGAGTTGGTGGCATGTGAAACCCGCCTGTGGAGCATTGGTTTGTGTGGGATGCTCACCAAGCTGCATTTCATTCCTAGGCACTCAAAGGGCATTAAGCCTAGAGTGTGAAAACTGAGATTCCTTGAGAGCTGCTTGGAAGCCTGATGGTGTGTGAAGTTAGTGAGCCAAATGGAGGTGTTCTCCCACAAGAACCACTCGGCTGATTCTTCTTCAATATGCGCTTCACCAACATGCAGTGTTTCCTTGATTGAATTAGCTCTCACACCAATATTTGCGCCTAGAGCCTTTGTATTGAGGGCTCTGACAATGGCTTTGGCGCTGAAGTTGTCTGTGAATGTGGAGTTGGTGGCATGTGAAACCCGCATGTGGAGCATTGGTTTGTGTGGGATGCTCTACCAGGTTCATTCCTACATAATGCACTCAAAGGGCATTAAGCCTAGAGTGTGAAAACTGAGTTTCCTTGAGAGCTGCTTGGAAGCCTGATGGTGTGTGAAGTTAGTGAGCCTAATGGAGTTGTTCTCCCACAAGAACCACTCGGCTGATCCTTCTTCAATATGCGCTTCACCAACATGCAGTGTTTCCTTGATTGAATTAGCTCTCACACCAATATTTGCACATAGAGCCTTTGTATTGAGAGCTATCTGAAAACGGCTTTGGCGCTGAAGTTGTCTGTGAATGTGGAGTTGGTGGCATGTGAAACCCGCCTGTGGAGCATTGGTTTGTGTGGGATGCTCACCAAGCTGCATTTCATTCCTAGGCACTCAAAGGGCATTAAGCCTAGAGTGTGAAAACTGAGATTCCTTGAGAGCTGCTTGGAAGCCTGATGGTGTGTGAAGTTAGTGAGCCAAATGGAGGTGTTCTCCCACAAGAACCACTCGGCTGATTCTTCTTCAATATGCGCTTCACCAACATGCAGTGTTTCCTTGATTGAATTAGCTCTCACACCAATATTTGCGCCTAGAGCCTTTGTATTGAGGGCTATCTGACAATGGCTTTGGCGCTGAAGTTGTCTGTGAATGTGGAGTTGGTGGCATGTGAAACCCGCATGTGGAGCATTGGTTCGTGTGGGATGCTCTACCAGGTTCATTTCAGTCCTAGGCACTCAAAGGGCACTAAGCATAGAGTGTGAAAACTGAGTTTCCTTGAGAGCTGCTTGGAAGCCTGATGGTGTGTGAAGTTAGTGAGCCAAAATGGAGTTGTTGTCCCACAAGAACCACTCGCCTGATTCTTCTTCAATATGCGCTTCACCAACATGCAGTGTTTCCCTTGATTGAATTAGCTCTCACACCAATATTTGCGCCTAGAGCCTTTGCATTGAGGGCTATCTGAAAATGGCTTTGGCGCTGAAGTTTTCTGTGAATGTGGAGTTGGTGGCATGTGAAACCCGCATGTGGAGCATTGGTTTGTGTGGGATGCTCTACCAGGTTCATTCCTACATAATGCACTCAAAGGGCATTAAGCCTAGAGTGTGAAAACTGAGTTTCCTTGAGAGCTGCTTGGAAGCCTGATGGTGTGTGAAGTTAGTGAGCCTAATGGAGTTGTTCTCCCACAAGAACCACTTGGCTGATTCTTCTTCAATATGCGCTTCACCAACATGCAGTGTTTCCTTGATTGAATTAGCTCTCACACCAATATTTGCACATAGAGCCTTTGTATTGAGAGCTATCTGAAAACGGCTTTGGCGCTGAAGTTGTCTGTGAATGTGGAGTTGGTGGCATGTGAAACCCGCATGTGGAGCATTGGTTTGTGTGGGATGCTCACCAAGCTGCATTTCATTCCTAGGCACTCAAAGGGCATTAAGCCTAGAGTGTGAAAACTGAGTTTCCTTGAGAGCTGCTTGGAAGCCTGATGGTGTGTGAAGTTAGTGAGCCAAATGGAGTTGTTCTCCCACAAGAACCACTCGGCTGATTCTTCTTCAATATGCGCTTCACCAACATGCAGTGTTTCCTTGATTGAATTAGCTCTCACACCAATATTTGCACCTAGAGCCTTTGCATTGAGGGCTATCTGAAAATGGCTTTGGCGCTGAAGTTGTCTGTGAATGTGGAGTTGGTGGCATGTGAAACCCGCATGTGGAGCATTCGTTTGTGTGGGATGCTCTACCAGGTTCATTCCTACATAATGCACTCAAAGGGCATTAAGCCTAGAGTGTGAAAACTGAGTTTCCTTGAGAGCTGCTTGGAAGCCTGATGGTGTGTGAAGTTAGTGAGCCAAATGGAGTTGTTCTCCCACAAGAACCACTCGGCTGATTCTTCTTCAATATGCGCTTCACCAACATGCAGTGTTTCCTTGATTGAATTAGATCTCACACCAATATTTGCACCTAGAGCCTTTGCATTGAGGGCTATCTGAAAATGGCTTTGGCGCTGAAGTTGTCTGTGAATGTGGAGTTGGTGGCATGTGAAACCCGCATGTGGAGCATTGGTTCGTGTGGGATGTTCTACCAGGTGCATTTCATTCCTAGGCACTCAAAGGGCATTAAGCCTAGAGTGTGAAAACTGAGTTTCCTTGAGAGCTGCTTGGAAGCCTGATGGTGTGTGAAGTTAGTGAGCCAAATGGAGTTGTTCTCCCACAAGAACCACTCGCCTGATTCTTCTTCAATATGCGCTTCACCAACATGCAGTGTTTCCTTGATTGAATTAGCTCTCACACCAATATTTGCGCCTAGAGCCTTTGCATTGAGGGCTATCTGAAATGGCTTTGGCGCTGAAGTTTTCTGTGAATGTGGAGTTGGTGGCATGTGAAACCCGCATGTGGAGCATTGGTTTGTGTGGGATGCTCTACCAGGTTCATTCCTACATAATGCACTCAAAGGGCATTAAGCCTAGAGTGTGAAAACTGAGTTTCCTTGAGAGCTGCTTGGAAGCCTGATGGTGTGTGAAGTTAGTGAGCCTAATGGAGTTGTTCTCCCACAAGAACCACTCGGCTGATTCTTCTTCAATATGCGCTTCACCAACATGCAGTGTTTCCTTGATTGAATTAGCTCTCACACCAATATTTGCACATAGAGCCTTTGCATTGAGAGCTATCTGAAAACGGCTTTGGCGCTGAAGTTGTCTGTGAATGTGGAGTTGGTGGCATGTGAAACCCGCATGTGGAGCATTGGTTTGTGTGGGATGCTCACCAAGCTGCATTTCATTCCTAGGCACTCAAAGGGCATTAAGCCTAGAGTGTGAAAACTGAGTTTCCTTGAGAGCTGCTTGGAAGCCTGATGGTGTGTGAAGTTAGTGAGCCAAATGGAGTTGTTGTCCCACAAGAACCACTCGGCTGATTCTTCTTCAATATGCGCTTCACCAACATGCAGTGTTTCCTTGATTGAATTAGCTCTCACACCAATATTTGCACCTAGAGCCTTTGCATTGAGGGCTATCTGAAAATGGCTTTGGCGCTGAAGTTGTCTGTGAATGTGGAGTTGGTGGCATGTGAAACCCGCATGTGGAGCATTGGTTTGTGTGGGATGCTCTACCAGGTTCATTCCTACATAATGCACTCAAAGGGCATTAAGCCTAGAGTGTGAAAACTGAGTTTCCTTGAGAGCTGCTTGGAAGCCTGATGGTGTGTGAAGTTAGTGAGCCAAATGGAGTTGTTGTCCCACAAGAACCACTCGGCTGATTCTTCTTCAATATGCGCTTCACCAACATGCAGTGTTTCCTTGATTGAATTAGCTCT
Source organism: Ochotona princeps (assembly GCF_030435755.1). Taxonomy (NCBI): domain Eukaryota; kingdom Metazoa; phylum Chordata; class Mammalia; order Lagomorpha; family Ochotonidae; genus Ochotona; species Ochotona princeps. The sequence goes on from NW_026697632.1 coordinate 9,279, forward strand.
CACACCAATATTTGGGCCTAGAGCCTTTGCATTGAGGGCTATCTGAAAACGGCTTTGGCGCTGAAGTTGTCTGTGAATGTGGAGTTGGTGGCATGTGAAACCCGCATGTGGAGCATTGGTTCGTGTGGGATGTTCTACCAGGTGCATTTCATTCCTAGGCACTCAAAGGGCATTAAGCCTAGAGTGTGAAAACTGAGTTTCCTTGAGAGCTGCTTGGAAGCCTGATGGTGTGTGAAGTTAGTGAGCCAAATGGAGTTGTTCTCCCACAAGAACCACTCGCCTGATTCTTCTTCAATATGCGCTTCACCAACATGCAGTGTTTCCTTGATTGAATTAGCTCTCACACCAATATTTGCGCCTAGAGCCTTTGCATTGAGGGCTATCTGAAAATGGCTTTGGCGCTGAAGTTGTCTGTGAATGTGGAGTTGGTGGCATGTGAAACCCGCATGTGGAGCATTGGTTTGTGTGGGATGCTCTACCAGGTTCATTCCTACATAATGCACTCAAAGGGCATTAAGCCTAGAGTGTGAAAACTGAGTTTCCTTGAGAGCTGCATGGAAGCCTGATGGTGTGTGAAGTTAGTGAGCCAAATGGAGTTGTTCTCCCACAAGAACCACTCGGCTGATTCTTCTTCAATATGCGCTTCACCAACATGCAGTGTTTCCTTGATTGAATTAGCTCTCACACCAATATTTGCGCCTAGAGCCTTTGCATTGAGGGCTATCTGAAAATGGCTTTGGCGCTGAAGTTGTCTGTGAATGTGGAGTTGGTGGCATGTGAAACCCGCATGTGGAGCATTGGTTCGTGTGGGATGCTCTACCAGGTTCATTTCATTCCAAGGCACTCAAAGGGCATTAAGCCTAGAGTGTGAAAACTGAGTTTCCTTGAGAGCTGCTTGGAAGCCTGATGGTGTGTGAAGTTAGTGAGCCAAATGGAGTTGTTCTCCCACAAGAACCACTCGCCTGATTCTTCTTCAATATGCGCTTCACCAACATGCAGTGTTTCCTTGATTGAATTAGCTCTCACACCAATATTTGGGCCTAGAGCCTTTGCATTGAGGGCTATCTGAAAATGGCTTTGGCGCTGAAGTTGTCTGTGAATGTGGAGTTGGTGGCATGTGAAACCCGCATGTGGAACATTGGTTTGTGTGGGATGCTCTACCAGGTTCATTCCTAGATAATGCACTCAAAGGGCATTAAGCCTAGAGTGTGAAAACTGAGTTTCCTTGAGAGCTGCATGGAAGCCTGATGGTGTGTGAAGTTAGTGAGCCAAAATGGAGTTGTTGTCCCACAAGAACCACTCGGCTGATTCTTCTTCAATATGCGCTTCACCAACATGCAGTGTTTCCTTGATTGAATTAGCTCTCACACCAATATTTGCGCATAGAGCCTTTGTATTGAGAGCTATCTGAAAATGGCTTTGGCGCTGAAGTTGTCTGTGAATGTGGAGTTGGTGGCATGTGAAACCCGCATGTGGAGCATTGGTTTGTGTGGGATGCTCTACCAGGTTCATTCCTACATAATGCACTCAAAGGGCATTAAGCCTAGAGTGTGAAAACTGAGTTTCCTTGAGAGCTGCTTGGAAGCCTGATGGTGTGTGAAGTTAGTGAGCCAAATGGAGTTGTTCTCCCACAAGAACCACTCGGCTGATTCTTCTTCAATATGCGCTTCACCAACATGCAGTGTTTCCTTGATTGAATTAGCTCTCACACCAATATTTGGGCCTGGAGCCTTTGCATTGAGGGCTACCTGAAAACGGCTTTGGCGCTGAAGTTGTCTGTGAATGTGGAGTTGGTGGCATGTGAAACCCGCATGTGGAGCATTCGTTTGTGTGGGAAGCTCACCAAGCTTCATTTCAGTCCTAGGCACTCAAAGGGCATTAAGCCTAGAGTGTGAAAACTGAGTTTCCTTGAGAGCTGCTTGGAAGCCTGATGGTGTGTGAAGTTAGTGAGCCAAATGGAGTTGTTCTCCCACAAGAACCACTCGCCTGATTCTTCTTCAATATGCGCTTCACCAACATGCAGTGTTTCCTTGATTGAATTAGCTCTCACACCAATATGTGGGCCTAGAGCCTTTGTGTTGAGGGCTATCTGAAAACGGCTTTGGCGCTGAAGTTGTCTGTGAATGTGGAGTTGGTGGCATGTGAAACCCGCATGTGGAGCATTGGTTTGTGTGGGATGCTCTATCAGGTTCATTCCTACATAATGCACTCAAAGGGCATTAAGCCTAGAGTGTGAAAACTGAGTTTCCTTGAGAGCTGCATGGAAGCCTGATGGTGTGTGAAGTTAGTGAGCCAAAATGGAGTTGTTCTCCCACAAGAACCACTCGCCTGATTCTTCTTCAATATGCGCTTCACCAACATGCAGTGTTTCCTTGATTGAATTAGCTCTCACACCAATATTTGGGCCTAGAGCCTTTGCATTGAGGGCTATCTCAAAATGGCTTTGGCGCTGAAGTTGTCTGTGAATGTGGAGTTGGTGGCATGTGAAACCCGCATGTGGAGCATTGGTTTGTGTGGGATGCTCTACCAGGTTCATTCCTACATAATGCACTCAAAGGGCATTAAGCCTAGAGTGTGAAAACTGAGTTTCCTTGAGAGCTGCTTGGAAGCCTGAAGGTGTGTGAAGTTAGTGAGCCAAATGGAGTTGTTCTCCCACAAGAACCACTCGGCTGATTCTTCTTCAATATGCGCTTCACCAACATGCAGTGTTTCCTTGATAGAATTAGCTCTCACACCAATATTTGCACCTAGAGCCTTTGCATTGAGGGCTATCTGAAAATGGCTTTGGCGCTGAAGTTGTCTGTGAATGTGGAGTTGGTGGCATGTGAAACCCGCATGTGGAGCATTGGTTTGTGTGGGATGTTCTACCAGGTGCATTTCATTCCTAGGCACTCAAAGGGCATTAAGCCTAGAGTGTGAAAACTGAGTTTCCTTGAGAGCTGCTTGGAAGCCTGATGGTGTGTGAAGTTAGTGAGCCAAATGGAGTTGTTGTCCCACAAGAACCACTCGCCTGATTCTTCTTCAATATGCGCTTCACCAACATGCAGTGTTTCCTTGATTGAATTAGCTCTCACACCAATATTTGCGCCTAGAGCCTTTGCATTGTAGGCTATCTGAAAATGGCTTTGGCGCTGAAGTTTTCTGTGAATGTGGAGTTGGTGGCATGTGAAACCCACATGTGGAGCATTGGTTTGTGTGGGATGCTCTACCAGGTTCATTCCTACATAATGCACTCAAAGGGCATTAAGCCTAGAGTGTGAAAACTGAGTTTCCTTGAGAGCTGCATGGAAGCCTGATGGTGTGTGAAGTTAGTGAGCCAAATGGAGGTGTTCTGCCACAAGAACCACTCGGCTGATTCTTCTTCAATATGCGCTTCACCAACATGCAGTGTTTCCTTGATTGAATTAGCTCTCACACCAATATTTGCGTCTAGAGCCTTTGCATTGAGGGCTATCTGAAAATGGCTTTGGCGCTGAAGTTGTCTGTGAATGTGGAGTTGGTGGCATGTGAAACCCGCATGTGGAGCATTGGTTCGTGTGGGATGCTCTACCAGGTTCATTTCAGTCCTAGGCACTCAAAGGGCATTAAGCCTAGAGTGTGAAAACTGAGTTTCCTTGAGAGCTGCTTGGAAGACTGATGGTGTGTGAAGTTAGTGAGCCAAATGGAGTTGTTCTCCCACAAGAACCACTCGGCTGATTCTTCTTCAATATGCGCTTCACCAACATGCAGTGTTTCCTTGATTGAATTAGCTCTCACACCAATATTTGGGCCTGGAGCCTTTGCATTGAGGGCTACCTGAAAACGGCTTTGGCGTTGAAGTTGTCTGTGAATGTGGAGTTGGTGGCATGTGAAACCCGCATGTGGAGCATTGGTTTGTGTGATAAGTTCACCAAGCTTCATTTCATTCCTAGGCACTCAAAGGGCACTAAGCCTAGAGTGTGAAAACTGAGTTTCCTTGAGAGCTGCTTGGAAGCCTGATGGTGTGTGAAGTTAGTGAGCCAAATGGAGTTGTTCTCCCACAAGAACCACTCGCCTGATTCTTCTTCAATATGCGCTTCACCAACATGCAGTGTTTCCTTGATTGAATTAGCTCTCACACCAATATTTGGGCCTAGAGCCTTTGCATTGAGGGCTATCTGAAAATGGCTTTGGCGCTGAAGTTGTCTGTGAATGTGGAGTTGGTGGCATGTGAAACCCGCATGTGGAACATTGGTTTGTGTGGGATGCTCTACCAGGTTCATTCCTAGATAATGCACTCAAAGGGCATTAAGCCTAGAGTGTGAAAACTGAGTTTCCTTGAGAGCTGCATGGAAGCCTGATGGTGTGTGAAGTTAGTGAGCCAAAATGGAGTTGTTCTCCCACAAGAACCACTCGGCTGATTCTTCTTCAATATGCGCTTCACCAACATGCAGTGTTTCCTTGATTGAATTAGCTCTCACACCAATATTTGCGCATAGAGCCTTTGTATTGAGAGCTATCTGAAAATGGCTTTGGCGCTGAAGTTGTCTGTGAATGTGGAGTTGGTGGCATGTGAAACCCGCATGTGGAGCATTGGTTTGTGTGGGATGCTCTACCAGGTTCATTCCTACATAATGCACTCAAAGGGCATTAAGCCTAGAGTGTGAAAACTGAGTTTCCTTGAGAGCTGCTTGGAAGCCTGATGGTGTGTGAAGTTAGTGAGCCAAATGGAGTTGTTCTCCCACAAGAACCACTCGGCTGATCCTTCTTCAATATGCCCTTCACCCACATGCAGTGTTTCCTTGATTGAATTAGCTCTCACACCAATATTTGCACCTAGAGCCTTTGCATTGAGGGCTATCTGAAAATGGCTTTGGCGCCGAAGTTGTCTGTGAATGTGGAGTTGGTGGCATGTGAAACCCGCATGTGGAGCATTGGTTCGTGTGGGATGTTCTACCAGGTGCATTTCATTCCTAGGCACTCAAAGGGCATTAAGCCTAGAGTGTGAAAACTGAGTTTCCTTGAGAGCTGCTTGGAAGCCTGATGGTGTGTGAAGTTAGTGAGCCAAATGGAGTTGTTGTCCCACAAGAACCACTCGGCTGATTCTTCTTCAATATGCGCTTCACCAACATGCAGTGTTTCCTTGATTGAATTAGCTCTCACACCAATATTTGGGCCTGGAGCCTTTGCATTGAGGGCTACCTGAAAACGGCTTTGGCGCTGAAGTTGTCTGTGAATGTGGAGTTGGTGGCATGTGAAACCCGGCTGTGGAGCATTCGTTTGTGTGGGAAGCTCACCAAGCTTCATTTCAGTCCTAGGCACTCAAAGGGCATTAAGCCTAGAGTGTGAAAACTGAGTTTCCTTGAGAGCTGCTTGGAATCCTGATGGTGTGTGAAGTTAGTGAGCCAAATGGAGTTGTTCTCCCACAAGAACCACTCGCCTGATTCTTCTTCAATATGCGCTTCACCAACATGCAGTGTTTCCTTGATTGAATTAGCTCTCACACCAATATGTGGGCCTAGAGCCTTTGTGTTGAGGGCTATCTGAAAACGGCTTTGGCGCTGAAGTTGTCTGTGAATGTGGAGTTGGTGGCATGTGAAACCCGCATGTGGAGCATTGGTTTGTGTGGGATGCTCTATCAGGTTCATTCCTACATAATGCACTCAAAGGGCATTAAGCCTAGAGTGTGAAAACTGAGTTTCCTTGAGAGCTGCATGGAAGCCTGATGGTGTGTGAAGTTAGTGAGCCAAAATGGAGTTGTTCTCCCACAAGAACCACTCGGCTGATTCTTCTTCAATATGCGCTTCACCAACATGCAGTGTTTCCTTGATTGAATTAGCTCTCACACCAATATTTGGGCCTAGAGCCTTTGCATTGAGGGCTATCTCAAAATGGCTTTGGCGCTGAAGTTGTCTGTGAATGTGGAGTTGGTGGCATGTGAAACCCGCATGTGGAGCATTGGTTTGTGTGGGATGCTCTACCAGGTTCATTCCTACATAATGCACTCAAAGGGCATTAAGCCTAGAGTGTGAAAACTGAGTTTCCTTGAGAGCTGCTTGGAAGCCTGAAGGTGTGTGAAGTTAGTGAGCCAAATGGAGTTGTTCTCCCACAAGAACCACTCGGCTGATTCTTCTTCAATATGCGCTTCACCAACATGCAGTGTTTCCTTGATAGAATTAGCTCTCACACCAATATTTGCACCTAGAGCCTTTGCATTGAGGGCTATCTGAAAATGGCTTTGGCGCCGAAGTTGTCTGTGAATGTGGAGTTGGTGGCATGTGAAACCCGCATGTGGAGCATTGGTTTGTGTGGGATGTTCTACCAGGTGCATTTCATTCCTAGGCACTCAAAGGGCATTAAGCCTAGAGTGTGAAAACTGAGTTTCCTTGAGAGCTGCTTGGAAGCCTGATGGTGTGTGAAGTTAGTGAGCCAAATGGAGTTGTTGTCCCACAAGAACCACTCGCCTGATTCTTCTTCAATATGCGCTTCACCAACATGCAGTGTTTCCTTGATTGAATTAGCTCTCACACCAATATTTGCGCCTAGAGCCTTTGCATTGTAGGCTATCTGAAAATGGCTTTGGCGCTGAAGTTTTCTGTGAATGTGGAGTTGGTGGCATGTGAAACCCGCATGTGGAGCATTGGTTTGTGTGGGATGCTCTACCAGGTTCATTCCTACATAATGCACTCAAAGGGCATTAAGCCTAGAGTGTGAAAACTGAGTTTCCTTGAGAGCTGCATGGAAGCCTGATGGTGTGTGAAGTTAGTGAGCCAAATGGAGGTGTTCTGCCACAAGAACCACTCGGCTGATTCTTCTTCAATATGCGCTTCACCAACATGCAGTGTTTCCTTGATTGAATTAGCTCTCACACCAATATTTGCGCCTAGAGCCTTTGCCTTGAGGGCTATCTGAAAATGGCTTTGGCGCTGAAGTTGTCTGTGAATGTGGAGTTGGTGGCATGTGAAACCCGCATGTGGAGCATTGGTTCGTGTGGGATGCTCTACCAGGTTCATTTCATTCCTAGGCACTCAAAGGGCATTAAGCCTAGAGTGTGAAAACTGAGTTTCCTTGAGAGCTGCTTGGAAGCCTGATGGTGTGTGAAGTTAGTGAGCCAAATGGAGTTGTTCTCCCACAAGAACCACTCGCCTGATTCTTCTTCAATATGCGCTTCACCAACATGCAGTGTTTCCTTGATTGAATTAGCTCTCACACCAATATTTGGGCCTAGAGCCTTTGCATTGAGGGCTATCTGAAAATGGCTTTGGCGCTGAAGTTGTCTGTGAATGTGGAGTTGGTGGCATGTGAAACCCGCATGTGGAACATTGGTTTGTGTGGGATGCTCTACCAGGTTCATTCCTAGATAATGCACTCAAAGGGCATTAAGCCTAGAGTGTGAAAACTGAGTTTCCTTGAGAGCTGCATGGAAGCCTGATGGTGTGTGAAGTTAGTGAGCCAAAATGGAGTTGTTCTCCCACAAGAACCACTCGGCTGATTCTTCTTCAATATGCGCTTCACCAACATGCAGTGTTTCCTTGATTGAATTAGCTCTCACACCAATATTTGCGCATAGAGCCTTTGTATTGAGAGCTATCTGAAAATGGCTTTGGCGCTGAAGTTGTCTGTGAATGTGGAGTTGGTGGCATGTGAAACCCGCATGTGGAGCATTGGTTTGTGTGGGATGCTCTACCAGGTTCATTCCTACATAATGCACTCAAAGGGCATTAAGCCTAGAGTGTGAAAACTGAGTTTCCTTGAGAGCTGCTTGGAAGCCTGAAGGTGTGTGAAGTTAGTGAGCCAAATGGAGTTATTCTCCCACAAGAACCACTCGGCTGATTCTTCTTCAATATGCGCTTCACCAACATGCAGTGTTTCCTTGATTGAATTAGCTCTCACACCAATATTTGCACCTAGAGCCTTTGCATTGAGGGCTATCTGAAAATGGCTTTGGCGCCGAAGTTGTCTGTGAATGTGGAGTTGGTGGCATGTGAAACCCGCATGTGGAGCATTGGTTCGTGTGGGATGTTCTACCAGGTGCATTTCATTCCTAGGCACTCAAAGGGCATTAAGCCTAGAGTGTGAAAACTGAGTTTCCTTGAGAGCTGCATGGAAGCCTGATGGTGTGTGAAGTTAGTGAGCCAAATGGAGTTGTTGTCCCACAAGAACCACTCGCCTGATTCTTCTTCAATATGCGCTTCACCAACATGCAGTGTTTCCTTGATTGAATTAGCTCTCACACCAATATTTGCGCCTAGAGCCTTTGCATTGAGGGCTATCTGAAAATGGCTTTGGCGCTGAAGTTGTCTGTGAATGTGGAGTTGGTGGCATGTGAAACCCGCATGTGGAGCATTGGTTTGTGTGGGATGCTCTACCAGGTTCATTCCTACATAATGCACTCAAAGGGCATTAAGCCTAGAGTGTGAAAACTGAGTTTCCTTGAGAGCTGCTTGGAAGCCTGATGGTGTGTGAAGTTAGTGAGCCAAATGGGGTTGTTCTCCCACAAGAACCACTCGGCTGATTCTTCTTCAATATGCGCTTCACCAACATGCAGTGTTTCCTTGATTGAATTAGCTCTCACACCAATATTTGGGCCTAGAGCCTTTGTATTGAGAGCTATCTGAAAACGGCTTTGGCGCTGAAGTTGTCTGTGAATGTGGAGTTGGTGGCATGTGAAACCCCCATGTGCAGCATTGGTTTGTGTGGGATGCTCACCAAACTGCATTTCATTCCTAGGCACTCAAAGGGCATTAAGCCTAGAGTGTGAAAACTGAGTTTCCTTGAGAGCTGCTTGGAAGCCTGATGGTGTGTGAAGTTAGTGAGCCAAATGGAGTTGTTCTCCCACAAGAACCACTCGGCTGATTCTTCTTCAATATGCGCTTCACCAACATGCAGTGTTTCCTTGATTGAATTAGCTCTCACACCAATATTTGCGCATAGAGCCTTTGTATTGAGAGCTATCTGAAAATGGCTTTGGCGCTGAAGTTGTCTGTGAATGTGGAGTTGGTGGCATGTGAAACCCGCATGTGGAGCATTGGTTTGTGTGGGATGCTCTACCAGGTTCATTCCTACATAATGCACTCAAAGGGCATTAAGCCTAGAGTGTGAAAACTGAGTTTCCTTGAGAGCTGCTTGGAAGCCTGATGGTGTGTGAAGTTAGTGAGCCAAATGGAGGTGTTCTCCCACAAGAACCACTCGGCTGATTCTTCTTCAATATGCCCTTCACCAACATGCAGTGTTTCCTTGATTGAATTAGATCTCACACCAATATTTGCACCTAGAGCCTTTGCATTGAGGGCTATCTGAAAATGGCTTTGGCGCTGAAGTTGTCTGTGAATGTGGAGTTGGTGGCATGTGAAACCCGCATGTGGAGCATTGGTTCGTGTGGGATGTTCTACCAGGTGCATTTCATTCCTAGGCACTCAAAGGGCATTAAGCCTAGAGTGTGAAAACTGAGTTTCCTTGAGAGCTGCTTGGAAGCCTGATGGTGTGTGAAGTTAGTGAGCCAAATGGAGTTGTTCTCCCACAAGAACCACTCGCCTGATTCTTCTTCAATATGCGCTTCACCAACATGCAGTGTTTCCTTGATTGAATTAGCTCTCACACCAATATTTGCGCCTAGAGCCTTTGCATTGAGGGCTATCTGAAAATGGCTTTGGCGCTGAAGTTGTCTGTGAATGTGGAGTTGGTGGCATGTGAAACCCGCATGTGGAGCATTGGTTTGTGTGGGATGCTCTACCAGGTTCATTCCTACATAATGCACTCAAAGGGCATTAAGCCTAGAGTGTGAAAACTGAGTTTCCTTGAGAGCTGCATGGAAGCCTGATGGTGTGTGAAGTTAGTGAGCCAAATGGAGGTGTTCTGCCACAAGAACCACTCGGCTGATTCTTCTTCAATATGCGCTTCACCAACATGCAGTGTTTCCTTGATTGAATTAGCTCTCACACCAATATTTGCACATAGAGCCTTTGCATTGAGGGCTATCTGAAAATGGCTTTGGCGCTGAAGTTGTCTGTGAATGTGGAGTTGGTGGCATGTGAAACCCGCATGTGGAGCATTCGTTTGTGTGGGATGCTCTACCAGGTTCATTCCTACATAATGCACTCAAAGGGCATTAAGCCTAGAGTGTGAAAACTGAGTTTCCTTGAGAGCTGCTTGGAAGCCTGATGGTGTGTGAAGTTAGTGAGCCAAATGGAGTTGTTGTCCCACAAGAACCACTCGGCTGATTCTTCTTCAATCTGCGCTTCACCAACATGCAGTGTTTCCTTGATTGAATTAGCTCTCACACCAATATTTGCGCCTAGAGCCTTTGCATTGAGGGCTATCTGAAAATGGCTTTGGCGCTGAAGTTGTCTGTGAATGTGGAGTTGGTGGCATGTGAAACCCGCATGTGGAGCATTGGTTTGTGTGGGATGCTCTACCAGGTTCATTCCTACATAATGCACTCAAAGGGCATTAAGCCTAGAGTGTGAAAACTGAGTTTCCTTGAGAGCTGCATGGAAGCCTGATGGTGTGTGAAGTTAGTGAGCCAAATGGAGGTGTTCTGCCACAAGAACCACTCGGCTGATTCTTCTTCAATATGCGCTTCACCAACATGCAGTGTTTCCTTGATTGAATTAGCTCTCACACCAATATTTGCGTCTAGAGCCTTTGCATTGAGGGCTATCTGAAAATGGCTTTGGCGCTGAAGTTGTCTGTGAATGTGGAGTTGGTGGCATGTGAAACCCGCATGTGGAGCATTGGTTCGTGTGGGATGCTCTACCAGGTTCATTTCATTCCTAGGCACTCAAAGGGCATTAAGCCTAGAGTGTGAAAACTGAGTTTCCTTGAGAGCTGCTTGGAAGCCTGATGGTGTGTGAAGTTAGTGAGCCAAATGGAGTTGTTCTCCCACAAGAACCACTCGCCTGATTCTTCTTCAATATGCGCTTCACCAACATGCAGTGTTTCCTTGATTGAATTAGCTCTCACACCAATATTTGGGCCTAGAGCCTTTGCATTGAGGGCTATCTGAAAATGGCTTTGGCGCTGAAGTTGTCTGTGAATGTGGAGTTGGTGGCATGTGAAACCCGCATGTGGAACATTGGTTTGTGTGGGATGCTCTACCAGGTTCATTCCTAGATAATGCACTCAAAGGGCATTAAGCCTAGAGTGTGAAAACTGAGTTTCCTTGAGAGCTGCATGGAAGCCTGATGGTGTGTGAAGTTAGTGAGCCAAAATGGAGTTGTTGTCCCACAAGAACCACTCGCCTGATTCTTCTTCAATATGCGCTTCACCAACATGCAGTGTTTCCTTGATTGAATTAGCTCTCACACCAATATTTGCGCATAGAGCCTTTGTATTGAGAGCTATCTGAAAATGGCTTTGGCGCTGAAGTTGTCTGTGAATGTGGAGTTGGTGGCATGTGAAACCCGCATGTGGAGCATTGGTTTGTGTGGGATGCTCTACCAGGTTCATTCCTACATAATGCACTCAAAGGGCATTAAGCCTAGAGTGTGAAAACTGAGTTTCCTTGAGAGCTGCTTGGAAGCCTGATGGTGTGTGAAGTTAGTGAGCCAAATGGAGTTGTTCTCCCACAAGAACCACTCGGCTGATTCTTCTTCAATATGCGCTTCACCAACATGCAGTGTTTCCTTGATTGAATTAGCTCTCACACCAATATTTGGGCCTGGAGCCTTTGCATTGAGGGCTACCTGAAAACGGCTTTGGCGCTGAAGTTGTCTGTGAATGTGGAGTTGGTGGCATGTGAAACCCCCATGTGCAGCATTGGTTTGTGTGGGATGCTCACCAAACTGCATTTCATTCCTAGGCACTCAAAGGGCATTAAGCCTAGAGTGTGAAAACTGAGTTTCCTTGAGAGCTGCTTGGAAGCCTGATGGTGTGTGAAGTTAGTGAGCCAAATGGAGGTGTTCTCCCACAAGAACCACTCGGCTGATTCTTCTTCAATATGCGCTTCACCAACATGCAGTGTTTCCTTGATTGAATTAGCTCTCACACCAATATTTGCGCCTAGAGCCTTTGTATTGAGGGCTATCTGACAATGGCTTTGGCGCTGAAGTTGTCTGTGAATGTGGAGTTGGTGGCATGTGAAACCCGCATGTGGAGCATTGGTTCGTGTGGGATGCTCTACCAGGTTCATTTCAGTCCTAGGCACTCAAAGGGCATTAAGCCTAGAGTGTGAAAACTGAGTTTCCTTGAGAGCTGCTTGGAAGCCTGATGGTGTGTGAAGTTAGTGAGCCAAATGGAGTTGTTCTCCCACAAGAACCACTCGGCTGATTCTTCTTCAATATGCCCTTCACCAACATGCAGTGTTTCCTTGATTGAATTAGCTCTCACACCAATATTTGGGCCTGGAGCCTTTGCATTGAGGGCTACCTGAAAACGGCTTTGGCGCTGAAGTTGTCTGTGAATGTGGAGTTGGTGGCATGTGAAACCCGCATGTGGAGCATTCGTTTGTGTGGGATGCTCTACCAGGTTCATTCCTACATAATGCACTCAAAGGGCATTAAGCCTAGAGTGTGAAAACTGAGTTTCCTTGAGAGCTGCTTGGAAGCCTGAAGGTGTGTGAAGTTAGTGAGCCAAATGGAGGTGTTCTCCCACAAGAACCACTCGGCTGATTCTTCTTCAATATGCGCTTCACCAACATGCAGTGTTTCCTTGATTGAATTAGCTCTCACACCAATATTTGCGTCTAGAGCCTTTGCATTGAGGGCTATCTGAAAATGGCTTTGGCGCCGAAGTTGTCTGTGAATGTGGAGTTGGTGGCATGTGAAACCCGCATGTGGAGCATTGGTTCGTGTGGGATGTTCTACCAGGTGCATTTCATTCCTAGGCACTCAAAGGGCATTAAGCCTAGAGTGTGAAAACTGAGTTTCCTTGAGAGCTGCTTGGAAGCCTGATGGTGTGTGAAGTTAGTGAGCCAAATGGAGTTGTTGTCCCACAAGAACCACTCGGCTGATTCTTCTTCAATATGCGCTTCACCAACATGCAGTGTTTCCTTGATTGAATTAGCTCTCACACCAATATTTGCGCCTAGAGCCTTTGCATTGAGGGCTATCTGAAAATGGCTTTGGCGCTGAAGTTGTCTGTGAATGTGGAGTTGGTGGCATGTGAAACCCGCATGTGGAGCATTGGTTCGTGTGGGATGCTCTACCAGGTTCATTCAGTCCTAGGCACTCAAAGGGCATTAAGCCTAGAGTGTGAAAACTGAGTTTCCTTGAGAGCTGCTTGGAAGCCTGATGGTGTGTGAAGTTAGTGAGCCAAATGGAGTTGTTCTCCCACAAGAACCACTCGCCTGATTCTTCTTCAATATGCGCTTCACCAACATGCAGTGTTTCCTTGATTGAATTAGCTCTCACACCAATATTTGCGCCTAGAGCCTTTGCATTGAGGGCTATCTGAAAACGGCTGTGGCGCTGAAGTTGCCTGTGAATGTGGAGTTGGTGGCATGTGAAACCCGCATGTGGAGCATTGGTTCGTGTGGGATGCTCTACCAGGTTCATTCCTAGATAATGCACTCAAAGGGCATTAAGCCTAGAGTGTGAAAACTGAGTTTCCTTGAGAGCTGCTTGGAAGCCTGATGGTGTGTGAAGTTAGTGAGCCAAATGGAGTTGTTCTCCCACAAGAACCACTCGGCTGATTCTTCTTCAATATGCGCTTCACCAACATGCAGTGTTTCCTTGATTGAATTAGCTCTCACACCAATATTTGGGCCTGGAGCCTTTGCATTGAGGGCTACCTGAAAACGGCTTTGGCGTTGAAGTTGTCTGTGAATGTGGAGTTGGTGGCATGTGAAACCCGCATGTGGAGCATTGGTTTGTGTGATAAGTTCACCAAGCTTCATTTCATTCCTAGGCACTCAAAGGGCATTAAGCCTAGAGTGTGAAAACTGAGTTTCCTTGAGAGCTGCTTGGAAGCCTGATGGTGTGTGAAGTTAGTGAGCCAAATGGAGTTGTTCTCCCACAAGAACCACTCGCCTGATTCTTCTTCAATATGCGCTTCACCAACATGCAGTGTTTCCTTGATTGAATTAGCTCTCACACCAATATTTGGGCCTAGAGCCTTTGCATTGAGGGCTATCTGAAAATGGCTTTGGCGCTGAAGTTGTCTGTGAATGTGGAGTTGGTGGCATGTGAAACCTGCATGTGGAGCATTGGTTTGTGTGATAACCTCACCAAGTTTCATTTCATTCCTACGCACTCAAAGGGCATTAAGCCTAGAGTGTGAAAACTGAGTTTCCTTGAGAGCTGCATGGAAGCCTGATGGTGTGTGAAGTTAGTGAGCCAAAATGGAGTTGTTCTCCCACAAGAACCACTCGGCTGATTCTTCTTCAATATGCGCTTCACCAACATGCAGTGTTTCCTTGATTGAATTAGCTCTCACACCAATATTTGCACCTAGAGCCTTTGCATTGACAGCTATCTCCCGCCCACACGCACCGACCACGGCGGGGGGACGTGAGGGCGGGAGCCGGGCCAAAGCCCGCCCTGCCCCCGCCCCACAAATCCGCCGGGGTGGGACAGCGGCAGCCAGGCGCGGGGGAGATGGAGCAGGGGGACACAGCAGCGGCGGCGCCGAGGGCACCGCACGCCCAAGACAACCCTCTCCATCCGGGCCGGCCAACAGCGCCCCCCACACACACCGGGGTGCGGAGCCGATACGCCGAGCCACCCACACAACCTCGCGACGCAAGACGGGCCTGAGGAACCGGCCGACCACAGCCTCAGGGAAAGTCCACTCACGGGGGCAGCCACACCGGGTCCGGGAAGACCACCGGCACTGCCAACCAGGAAGGAGGAGGATTAGAGGGGGGAGGGAGGGCGGGCGGGAGGGCGGACAGCGGGACACACCAGCCGCCCCCACCGACCGACCCCCGCCGGCCTCACCGACCTCAACCCCCGCACACGCGGTGTGCGGTTGCCTAGTGGCTCCATTTCTCAGCCTGTACGTGCCGAGATCCCATACGGGTGCCGGTTCAAGTCCCAGCTGCCCCACTTCCGTCCAGCTCCCTGCCTGTGGCCTGGAAAAGCGGTCGAGGATGGCACAAAGCCTTCGGACTCGGCAGCCGCCTGTGTGGCGGAGGCCGACCGGGAAGAAGCTCCCGGCTCCTGGTTTTGGTTCTGCTCAGCCCCGACCACTTGGGGAGGGAACCAGCCAGCGGGCAGGAGATATTTCTTTCTGTCTCTCCTTCTCTGAGCAACACCCCTCCCAACCCCCCCACCCCTCCCAACCACACACACACACACACACACACTCACACACACAGACACGCGCACACAGGGTCCTCCTGACTGGCGTGTGGCTGCCGGCTCCACCTCAGGATCCTTCACCGTCCAACAATAAGAACCAGATTGGGTTGAAGAACAGTCAGGAAACACCACTGTTCCTGCTAGGACAGGAGGTGGACTGAACAGGGCTGGCTCATGGACCCACTGGTATGCGTGAAACCTGGCAC
The DNA here is from genome assembly GCF_030435755.1 of Ochotona princeps. Lineage (NCBI taxonomy): Eukaryota > Metazoa > Chordata > Mammalia > Lagomorpha > Ochotonidae > Ochotona > Ochotona princeps. The sequence goes on from NW_026697632.1 coordinate 24,682, forward strand.
CGGGAGAGTTTCTGATGGAGGAGCCTGGGCAACTCCTCTGGCAGGACACAGTCCCTGCAGGTAAGCGCAAGCAGCACAAATAGGAAACAGCCCAGAACAGGCTATGGAAATTATCCCACTGGTATACACATGGCATGGATTGGGGGCAGACCAGGCTGAACCTGTTCACATCACCCGCTGGTGAGTGGCCAGTGGATTCTGAATAGGGTTCATTGCGATTGGAACTGAGACATTGGCAGCAGTCCAGAACTGATGAACTATCAGAACTGTATGAGCAGGAGCCTCAGAGCGTGCCTCCCGTTGGGGATCTGGGATGGGTGGGAGGTTGGGTGGGGCTTTTCCCTTTTTTTTTTTTTTTTTCCCTGACCCCAGATACAGGGTAAAATGATATTGATGTGGAAACAATGGTATTTCCCACTTTCACCCTGTAGCCCTTGACACTCTGTTCCCTAATCAACTAAGTAAGACTATTAAAAAATAATTTTTAAAAAAAGTATATCAGGTTTTACAATTTCATTAATTTTTACGAATGGGTAGTATTCTATAGTGTTTGTGTGCCACATTTTCTTTATTCTGTCACCCGCTGATGGGTATCTGTGTTGATCCCGTATCTGGCTATTGTGAATTGAGCTGTGATAGCTGTAAGGGTGCAAATAACTCTCTCATATGCATTTTCATTTGGATAAAATCATAGGGCTGCGATGCTGGTTCGTATGCAGACTTTTAGATACCATTTGTTTTTTATCCAATTGGGAAACATGAGATATTTTAATGAAATTATAACTGGATAAGAAATGAGTTTTATGAAGCATGGTGGCCACTTGGGGAGTGAACCAGCCAGCGGGCAGGAGATATTTCTTTCTGTCTCTCCTTCTCTCTATATATATATCTGCGTTTCAATAGAAATAAAATGGACGGATGGATGGATGGATGGATGGATGGAGGAATTGTCTTTTCTGAACAGGCACCGACTGTGAGATGTAAGTAAGGCTCTGGACTGCTGTGTCCTGGTCGCTCGGTCCAACGCCTATCCAAGCAGAGAACTGGGCCTGGCAAGGGGCACAGGCCTAGTATATTCCTGCAACAGCGATCAGCTTGAGCCCTTGCCAACCCCTCCCACCGCCCCCGCCCCCCGCCCCGCGCACCTGCACAAGGACAGGTAAGGGGTTCCTGTCTGTGTTTTGAGTAATCGGTTCAGCTAGATCGTTCTATTGAGAGGGAGGGATGCTTGATGTTGAGCAGTTCTGCTTGTTTGAGTGACAGAAGTACACGCACAGGTTAATAACACGCGTTCACATAGTTAAGGTGATGGATGGAAGAGTGAATCAATAATGCCGATGGAAAGGCCACATCAGAAGGGAGCCGTTCCTGAGAACCACTCATGGTCTGCCCCATGCGAGTCAGAAAGCAGCGGCCAGATCCCACTTTGCAGTTCCAGAGCGAGCGAAGGGGAGTGACCGACTGTGGCTGACCTTTGCCCCAGTCGGAGAGGCAGATCCTTTCACTGACAAACGCCTGAGGGCAGGTATGGCTCTGGGTGGAGCGGAGAGAAAGTGAAGCCTTTGGCAGACAACGGGACTTTGAACCAACCATTTGCATTTCAATGAAGGCAATGAATGAGGCCTCTTGGAATTGAATGAGAGGTTGCGTCCCTCAAGCCAGTGGCTTCCGAAACGAAGGCTGCTGCTTTCTTGGGGCACACCCCCCACACACACACACACACAGAGGCTCATTCTGACGAGGAGGCGGGTTGCGGGTGCCCTGCCGCATGCTTCTCCTTACATGTCCCTGGACCCTGGACCCTGGCTCTGGCTCTAGCTCTGGCCTGGGAAAGGAGATGTGGATTGGGGAGGTGACTTGCAAGACGTACACACAAGACCCACCCACCATCAGTGAAACACAGCTTCTCTCCCTCCTTCCTTCCCTGGGGCTTGTGGGGGAGGGGAGGGTGGTATCAGGCAGGGAGGCACTTTTTGTTTTGGCTTGGCTTTTCTCCTCTTGGGTGTCACTGGTGCACCCCAGCGTATTCCATCACCAAGCCACTTTCCGATGTGTTTCGCTTCCCTCACAGTGGTTCATTAGCCAGCACCCACTGATAGGAGAGGACTGCTTTTTACTTGACAGCATCCTAGTGCAGGGATCAAAGGGGTCAGAGAAAGTAGAGAGAGCAAAGGAAAAAGGAAAAAGTTGGGTTGTTCGGGACTCCTTAAAGAAGAATTCATGTTGTGCCACCCACGTGTGCGAAGATTTGTCAAAGTCCCCCCCCCATGCCCCTTTCCTCCTCCCCCCCCCCCCCCTCAACCACCACCAAGCCATCACTCAGCAGGCTGGCTTCCAAGTAAATCAAATACATGCTTTAAGTGTTTGTTTTCTCTCACCTGACTCAGCACAATCGCACTCAGGGTTGCGGTGTAGCGACCAAATGTTGCCACCTGGTTGCCCAATTACTGCACCCTTAGGAATATTTAGTGGATTTCAACAACCTGGTGTTGAATGCCTTCTTTTTTTTTTTCTCTCTCCACTCCACTGAAGGCAAAATAAGATTTCCACCACCACCACCACCACCACCACCACCCCAACAGTGTGGAACATTGAAGTGGGCAGAAAACTAGTTACATTTTCCTTTAATGTGAACACCACATTTTAAGACTCTTGTATTTATTCATTTGCAAGTCAATCATGGGAGAGAGAGAGAGGAAGAGAGAGAGAGAGAGATTTGTGAGCAAGTTTGTTTGGAGCGGGGAAGGGGGGAGCGGGTGTGTCAGAGGAGATGGGAGGAAAGAAGAGAGAGGAAGAGAGAGGAGAGAGGAAGAGAGAGG
>NW_026697632.1:42500-133348 GCF_030435755.1 Ochotona princeps
ACACCTCGGGCCAACGAAAGCCGGGTCCCTCCCGGAAAACAGACACGGGATGCCACCGCCCACACCCGGGCGGTCCCGTGACACGCCTGGGACACCGGAGCCCGCCTCCAGCGACCCCCACGCGTTCCCCGACGCGCGCCTGAGGCCCCCCCACCGGGGCCCCCAACGCGACACCGCCAACGCCCACACGCCGGGCGCCTACCTGCTGCCGGATCCCGGCCTCCATCCACCAACATCCGGGCCCCGGTCCCGAGGGCCGCAACCCCGCAGGAACGCTCCCAAGGCCGACGCGGCCGAGGGGAGACCCAACAGGCCCAAACCCGTGGCCCCACCGCACCACCCTCGCCGGTGGTGACCGGCCAGCGGGCCAACGGCAAGCCCAGGGCGGGAAGCGAGCAGAGCCACCCCACACCAGGGCCACAGGGGCAGCACGGGACAAAGCCACACACAACCCCAGGGCCCCAGGTGGCAAGCGGAAGGCCACACACCGGAGGCGACACACGCACACCGAGTGCATGCGAGCGACCACAGGAGCCCCTCCATCAGGCCCACAGTAGGCACCGGGACACACCCGGCCCGGCCCAGCGGGACCCTCCCCCGACCCAGAGGGGGGAGGCACGGGCCACGGCGAGGTAGAGGTGCGAGAGGCAGCGTCCGGCCCCCAGCGGAAGGGGGCCGGAAGAGCCCACGCGTAACCCCCACACACTCCCCGAGGGGAGGGCGGAGGGAACGAGCGACCATCGCCACCTAACGCACAACGAACCCGAGCCATCCGCGTCGTCAGCAGCGTGGCTACCGACACACACCAGGAGGGAAGGAACGGCGACAAGCGGGGGATACGGCACCCCATCACGTAAGGCACGTCCCTGTCGGATCGCTAGAGAAGACTTTTCTCACCGAAGGCGGGCCGCACCCCACCAACCCCGAGCGCACTTCTCACCAGGCCGAGAGGGCCCTTCGAGGGAGCAACACCCAACCCGCGGGGCGAGCCCAAAGCCGGGCGGAGGGGTCTGCGGTAGAGGAAAGGAAGCCACCTGCCCCCACAGACGCGCAGGGGACACCAGCGGCCAAGCAAGGCCACAGGCGGCAGCAGCAGCAGCGGCAGCGGGCCTGCACTGCACCCACGCTACCTCTTCCTTACCGCCTCGACCCCCCAGGGACTCCCACGCACCAAGCAGCACACACCAGCGAGGCTGCGACGGCACACCCGGGAGAGAGCACACCGGGGCAGTGAAGGAGCGACGGCACCACTCGGTTCCAGGCGCCTGAGAGGCAAACGACCTGGACCGCTCCAGGAGCACCGCAGAGAGCTGAGCAGGGTCAGACTCTGCCAGACAAGCCCCGCACCACCACCGCGGGACGGGGCCCGCCCACACACCATGACACACCGACACGGCAGAGGGCGAAGGGTGTCCGCCACGTCCGAGGACCCCCGCCTGGACCCCCAACGCCAGCACCTTCAGGCGGCACAAGGCAGAGGGAGCGGAGATCGAGCCGGATTCCGCACCCCTGGCCTCTCCCACCACACCAAGGCAGGGGAAAGAGGAACCAGGAGCCCGCAAGACAGAACAAGCAGCTCGGCAGCATTCGCCATGAATGGCCGTCCCTCGTCTGTAAGCGGCTTAGGCCCGGCCCAGGAGAGCGCCACATCACCACATCGATCAAGTCTCGGTCTAGGATTATGACATCACACGAGGCACAGGGGGTCACGCCCAGCGAGGACAGCTGCCAGGGGGGTCCGTCGACAGCCTCGCCAGCCCCTTGCCTCTTCAGCAGCGGTGGCCAACCCCAGCGGAGGAACGCCTGACACGCACACGCGGCATAAAGCCAACGACCACTGAGACTCAGTCCTGAGGGGGTTCTGTCAGCCACCACTACACGCAGCGGGCCACCTGCGGCAGAAGACGGACACGGGTATAGGACCCAGCGCCCAGCCTTACCTCTGCCGCTCTCGGGGCAAATTCTAAGCCGGAGATGGTGGCACCGTCGCAGGGCTAAACCAGGATCGCAGACCAAGCTCCCGCACGAACCCAGGCAGGGAGCTCGGCGCCGGATGGGCAGGGGGAACGCAGTCCAGCGCCAGGCCGCCGGCAGCCCATCGCGCTCCCCCCTACCGCCCCAGACGCGAACCCAGGGGCCCAGCTCTTCCGGTGACAGTCACCAGGAGACAGCGTGTCAGCACCTACCTGCAGATCCAAAATGACAACTGCAGGTGTAGAAATGCCCTTCCAGGGGACAACAGGGACAACCTATGGGACACAGCCGCCCCTCAGATGGGGGCCCGGGTCACAAGTCCCCAAAAACACAGCCATCGCCCACAGGGCATGCTCCTGTGGCCACCTGGTCGACCCCAGGAGTTAGAGAAAAGCAAACAACTCTACAGCCCCACCAACGGCCGCGGCCGGGTCCCCTAGAGGGCGGGTGACAAGTGTCGGGCCGGTGGCCGTGGCCTCAAGCCCCGCCGACGGCCCCGACCAGGTCCCCCTAGGGTGCGGGTGACAAGTGTCGGGCCGGCGGCCCAGGGCCTCAGCCCCGCCAACGGCCCCGGCCGGGTCCCCTAGTGCAGGCGACAAGTGTCGGGCCGGTGGCCGTGGCCTCAAGCCCCGCCAACGGCCCCGACCAGGTCCCCTAGGGTGCGGGTGACAAGTGTTGGGCCGGCGGCCGTGGCCTCAAGCCCCGCCAACGGCCCCGGCCGGGTCCCCTAGTGCAGGCGACAAGTGTCTGGGCCGGTGGCCGTGGCCTCGCAGCCCCGCCAACGGCCCCAACCGGGTCCCCTTGTGCAGGCGACAAGCGTCTGGGCCGGCGGCCGTGGCCTCAAGCCCCACCAACGGTCCCGACCGGGTCCCCTAGTGCAGGCGACAAGTGTCGGGCCGGTGGCCGTGGCCTCGCAGCCCCGCCGACGGCCCCGATCGAGTCCCCTAGTGCACGGTGGCAGTGATAAAGGGTGTGCTGGTCGACCCCATGCACTCTAGCGGTACTCCAGCCCGGTTACAATCGGGAGCGAGCAGACACCTACCCACCCCCGCAGCTGCCTGCCTGCTCACTTGCAAGCCTCCAGGCTCAATATCCGAACAGCACACGAGCCACCAAGGTCCCAGCAGGGCTGGGACTCTCCCGCCTGCAGCTTGGGGACTTTGTCACATCCTGTCCCGGGCTCTCCACCCACTTGCTCGCCCTTGCCGGCTCCAGAATGCTCTACAGCTACAGCACGGCTGCCACCAGGTGGAGTCAGACAGCCAGCAGCAAGGGATGCACGCAGCCAGGCAGGGAAATGTGTGTCACTGCCGCCCTCCCTCCCTCCCCTCGCAGGGGGTGCTGGCTGGTCCCGGCCGCCAGGTCGGTTGCTTTGCCTTGCCTCTCATTTAGAACCAAACTGTGTCGTGACCGTCACTGGTGAAATGTTAACATTCGGTGTTGATGCATGGAACACCAGGTCGCGTGGCTTGGGGAGAATCGAGTTGTAGTAGTGAGTGACCACGCATCTACTGTGACAGGATACATCTGACCTATCAGTACAGTCTTGGGGGAAGGGTGGATAGACTTGGTCACACACAGGTAAAGGAAAACGGCAGACAGAAAATAAAATGAAAACACCGACATTGAGAGAGAAAAGGGAGAGAGAAACGGGGGGGGGGGGGAGAGAGAGAATGAGAACTGAAAGGAAGGCAAAACTAAGAAAGAAAGAAAAAAAAAAAACAGGAAGACCAAAAACTAGGAAAGGAGAAAGACAACATAAAGGGAAGCAATGGACACAGTAGAACAAAATTTTTTTGGGGAAAAAAAAAAAAAACAGACACACACGAGTAAAACAGATGAGGCAAGATAAGAAATCCAGCATGAGGACGCGAGAGAAAAACATATATAGATTGAAAGAGAAGAGAGAAACAAGTTAAGAAGGACCAAGGAAGCCAAAGGTAAAGGAAGAAGGCAGACAGAAAATAAAATGAAAACACCGACATTGAGAGAGAGAAAAGGGAGAGAGAAACGGGGGGGGGGGCTGGGGGGAGGAGAGAATGAGAACTGAAAGGAAGGCAAAGGTAAGAATACAAAAAAAAAAAAAGAAGAAGAAGAAGAAGAAAGACAAAAACTAAGAAAAGAGAAAGACAACATAAAGGGAAGCAATGGAAACATTAGGGGAGAACACACACACACACACACGCAGGTACAACGGCCAGACACACACCGATGAGGGAAGAAAATAAATCCAGAATGAGGACGCGAGAGAAAGGCCTATAAAGATTGAACGAGAAAAAACAACTCAAGAACAACCTAGGGGAAGGCAGAGAATGTAAGGATGAAGACTGTCAAATAAAGGTGGGAGTCACAAGTGAAATTCTAGGAGATGTAGGGGAGTGGTAGAAGGAGAGGAGACAGTGAAAAGGAGAAAGCGAAAGAAAGAAAGAGAGGAAAGCGGGAATCGGCGAGCAAAACAGAGAGAGAGAGAGAGAGAGAGAGAGAGAGAGAGAGAGAAACAGAGCCTAAAAGGAATGGAGAGATCCAAGAAGAAAGAACTAAGGCAACATCCCTGGGAAGGTAACAGATCCCCCCGCCTGGACGTGGCAGGAGCACCTAGAGAGGCGCGCACAGTGCAGTCCCGGCCCGGCGGAAGGACGGTTTCTGCCGCCGCGGCCCCCTCCCCCCACCGCCGGCACCGCCGCCACTGCTCAGCCAGCAAGCCAGAAGCCCGACTGTGCTTACTGCGCCTGCGCCAAACCGACTCCCTCCCTCCCTCCCTCCCTCCTCCTTCCTCGACCCCCCCCAAACTCCACGCCGACCACCACCCCGAGGCCTCGCGAGACGCGAGACTTGTTCAGACGCGGGCGCCATCTTGAAGCCATTATTGCTTGTGATTAATGGCATACAGCCACACCCTCACTCCTTTTTCAAGCCACTCCCTGGGAACCTGATGTAAGGGCCAGCAGTGACTAGCACAGCGTTGTTGAGACATTCCGCCTGAGCCCTCCCTGAAGCCAAACTGTAAGGTCCATACATGGGCTGATGTTTCATGACTTGAATTAATTACAGTTTAGCTGATGAGAATCCATTTCTAAATAAAATTTTCACTTGAGAGGCCAGCGCAGAGTGCAGGAGGATTAACCTCCCCATAAAGCCCTTACATGTATGGCAGTGCTCCTCCTAGTGTCAGACGCTGGCCACAGCAGAGCAGTGCAGCATGGTCCCTGAGTTAACAGGTAACACACAGGAGCTGGCACTAATTAGGAGGCCAAGGTTGAAGACATAGTTGCGGATGCAAATTCTGCTCTCTTGCTTCTTTTAATATTTGTGAGAACAAAGGGCAAGCAGAGCAGTGAGAAGTGCAGGAAGCTGATTGATCTTCTCTACTTTTCCCACACAGAATCAACGTGCTAGCATTTCAATGTGAATTAGGCCTTGCCTACCTACCATGATGACAGCAAGCTAAGCTGAAACCCCAGGGACGCTCAGGCCTGAGAAATGAGGCCTCTGAGAGTGGGCAATGAGGTCATGTCTTCTGGCTGATAATCTGGGCGAGCGCGATCACCCCAGACATGTTTAGAGTTCATTAAGGAGTCCGAGCTTGGTGATAATAGGGCACTTCTTAAAAAGCAAATCAGAAATCCATGTGACAATGCAGTCAATCGTAATTCAAGCAAACATAATCTCCAAAGCAACAAATGTTCATTACCCTTTAGTCCATCCAATAAGCTTCAGACCTATGTCACAGCTTCCCCAACAATATAGGCTATTCGAACAGACATGCAACAAATAACCTGTGCACACTTACAAGGCTGCGAAGATTCACCTTTCCCTGGCTTCTCTGCCACATTCCATAACCGATAGGCCTCACCTCTGCTGGAACTTCTGATAGTACACAAACCACAAACAGCATTACTATACCCGTAGTCTCATTTAAACAGCACTCAGGGACCATGTGCAGGGGATTACCTGTGCTGGGTCAGCCATGAGTCAAGGTAGCAGAGTAACTGCAGGACCTGAGCAGAAAGCGCAAGCTCTGCCTCACAGGTAGTTTAAAGGGCTTGGGAGGGGAGTGGTTACAAAACAATGCAATACCCTCCCCTCTCAGTTGATAGGTGAGGCACAGGCAGAAGCAAATACATAGGCGGTGCAGGGGAGTGGCTGAGGATGAAATTAACATTCCATTGGTGTTAGGCCCCGCCTTCAGTTCAGAGGGCAGGGGACACAGCCACATTTCATTGGCCCACTGTCAACGGGTGCTGTCTATCATTGGCTCCTCCCCATAACATTCCCCACTTCTAACACCTGAGTCAAACCTTTGACTCACTCAGGTATCACATCCAGCCATTGGTTCACGCCCTAAATGGCCTCAATGGCAGCAGCAGAGCTGTTTGAAACCCGTTCTCCAGAAGTCTAATCCATCGGCACTGTGCACAAATGCCCAGGCTGTCTTTTATCCAGGCAAGTGTATACACGTATCCATACATATGGTAACTGGGGACAGACATCAGCTGTTGCTTTACACTGACTGGCAGATGCAGGTTGGCAAGCCACGTGCGAAATGTGTATGGGTGAGAAGGTGAGCAGGGTCCCGGGGCAGCACAACACATCACTGAAGGGAGGGGGGGGAGAATCCCAGGGTCTATGTAGTTACAACACAATGTAATTAATGAATAAATTTAATAAAAAAATAAAGTACTACCAAATAAATTTGATAAAACACACACACACACAGAAAAAAAACCATCACTGAAGACAGGGCTCACGGACCTGTGTAATCACAGGCAAGAGGCTGTGAATTGCTCAGGAAAGGCAGTTTGGGGATGTATGGTTACATCCACAGCAGACCTCTTACAGTAAACTCTACATGCAAGAAGAGAATGGAGTGACTTATTCCAGATTCTAAAAGAAAAAAATTGTCAGTCCAGGATAATCTACCAAGCTAACTTTAACTCTGCTTGAAAATGAAATAAACTTATTCCACAGTAAGGAAAAGTTACATCACACTGCCTATAAAACTGTGTCACATACTGCAATGTAATCAATTAAAAAGAAAAGGAATGTTACTCTTCCAAACCTGCCCTACAAAGGATACTTAAAGATGTTCTCTTGACAGTGAACAGGAATACCACCTAACAAAAGGCAAATGTGCATGCCAGCAAAATAATGGAAGAAAAAATCAATGAATAACCCATTGCTAAAACGACAGGGTTATTTACCTGTATTTTAGCATGCTCCGCTGCAAACTGACTTCAGGGATGGCAAGGCCAAGGCCAGTCTGCCCCCATGGAGCTCCTGTTTATGATGGGGGAAGCCAGGGCACTGGGCAAATTACCATCTGCTCATATAAACCTTGAAGCTAAATGGCCTAAAATCATCAAACAAACATTATAGATAAGTACACTGCATTATAAAAACAAAACCCACCTAATTGTTACTTTGAGGAGACATAACTCATCAAGAAAGATAAAACTACAGCTCAAGGGTTTTGATCTCTTTTTAAAGTTATGTCTCTTCAAAACACTGTTTTCCTTTATCAAATTCTTAACTAACACAAGAGTCATAGTGTAGCATCATTTTCTTCAGTGCGATATTAGTGGTTCGGTAGCGTAATCATTAGTTTCGTGGTGTTGTGAATTTCTATTGATTCCTTCCTGCTTTTGATTTGGTATTGTGCTTTTTCCTTTAAAGAGATGTATAGTAGCTGTCTAATAGAGGCTATCTTGTCCAGTTTTGAGGATACAATGCAGTGCAATTTCTACATCCAGCTCAAAGCTGGACTACCAATGAAAGTAACTAAACCTTGACAACAGGATGCTGGACTGTCTGCAATTGTCCATGCCCGCCATGACGGACATATGACTATTTATGAAAAACTGGACTATAGGAATAACATGGGGAAACTCAGTGGTGGGATGGGGACTAGGGGTAGGTGTTAGGTAAATCATAGGGCGTATGGAACTGTACCAGAAAATGGCAATAAATATAAATAAATGAGTAAGTAAGTAAGTTACAGAAGCAATTGGACCTTATGATCAACATTTTCCCGAGTTGTTAATTGATATGTACTCTTGATTTCTACGCTTTCATTTGGTATCAGAGTCCTGACCGTAAGCATCTTGGGGTTCTGGTTTGTTCCCTCATTTCTCCTGCTTCGCTCTAAGATGGAAGCTGATTCCATTGTGAAGGACTCCAAGGATGTACAGTTGGACCTGCAGACCTTTTACCAGGGGTAATGGCAGGCCACACAGAAAAGCCCAAACAGCCAGGTCACATACAGCCCACAAAAGCAAAGCCAAAAGGAGAGCGCACATTATTTTCACAGCTGCACTCACTTTGCCATACAGACAGTAAACAGGCAACTCTTCCAGCCCATTCAAAACAAACCGAAAGACAGATCAATTCATACATCATCATGTCTTTTCCTTTTTTATGATGTATTTATTTTTATTGGAAAGGCCAATATGTGGAGAGAAGGAGACACAGAGAGAAATATCTTCCACATGCTGGTTCACTCCCAAAGTTGCTTCAGTAGCCAGAGCTGAGACAATCCAAACTGGGGTGCCAGGAGCTTCTTTTGGGTCTCCAACATGGGCACAGCATCCCAACCTTTGGTCTGTCCTGTATTGATTCGCCAGGCCACAAGCAGAGAGCTGGAAAGCAAAATGGGACAGTCGGAACATGAACTAGTGGTCACATGGCACCCACATGCATGCAAGACACGGAGGCAATCAGCCCACATGCCAGGCCTGATCTTATCATTCTACCTTATCTCACAGCAGAAATGCTGTCAGAACATGCCTGTGACTATAGATTTCAAGCTGAGTTCACGCAAGTTTTAGAGCTAAGAATCCCCTTGCTAACATTCTAAAGGCCACATAATGTCTACTTGCTCAGAGACTAGAAGCATAAGGAGTTAGCTGGACAGCAGAACAGGTAGTAGTGGTTCTGCCTTATTCTGCCATCAGGGATGCCCTCCAAGGCCAGTCGGCCCCCCAAAAGCACTTGTTTATGCTGGGGGAAGCCAGGGTGCTGGGCAAACAAGGGGCCTGTCATAGAAGCTGCACTTAAAAGAGCAGGGTAATGGGAACAGAGCCACCCTGGGTGTTAAAGAACTCCTGGGTCGGAACCACAGCACCTATAGGACTTTATGTTCACTGTCTGCACCCCACTAGCTGGCCATGCTCTGTGAATTCATTCACATTTAATTAAAATGACTTGGTGGTGAAAACAATATTCTTATATAAATTACTGAAATCACCCAGTAAAAGCATTTTCTAAAGTAGATTTTAGCCTAGCATTCAGACATACCCTTGTGCACTCACACTGCATAGCTGACCGCTTGTATTCCAGTACTGGCCTTACCCTTGACCCCAGTTTCCTGGTTGCTGCACACCGTGGGACGCAGAGGGTGATCGCTGCAGAAGCTACAGCACTCCCACCGACATGGAAAACCTGGCCTCCATTACCGCCTTCTGCTTTGGGCCCCCAGGCACTGTGCTCCTTGAGCAGGAGCAAGTGAGCTGGAGTGATCTCTCTCCTTTTCACACAAAAGTACCTTTTAACAAAAAATGCCAGAACATAATCTGATTTAACTGTGTTATGTACAAACTCCACATTTTTTCTACTGTAAAAATATTAAACAAGTTATTCTTAGATATTATACATTTTCATATACCAGGTTTTAAAAATTATTTTTATTTGAAAGATTATTGAGTTACATAAAGACAGAAGGAGACAGAGGGAGATGGTTTATCTGCTGGTGCACTCGCCAAACAGTCCCATGGCTGCTGCTAGGTCACTCTGAAGCCAGGAGCCAGGAGCTTCATGTGAGTGTCCGACATGAATGCAGGGTCCCAGGCACTTGAGCTACCTTCTGTTGCTTTCCCAGGCACGTTGGGAGGAAACTTTCATGGAAGTGGAGCTAACAGGACCAGAACAAGAGCCCACATAGGATGCTAGTGGCAAAGGAAAGCTTAGCCTGCTACGCCATGGCGCTGGCAGCAAAGTTTCTTATTTTTATAAGCCAATCATTAATGAATGTAGGATACATCACCAAGATGAATCACAATCTCAATGAAAATCTACTATCATTATAGTAATAAACACCGAGCCTAGCACCGGACCTAGTGTTAAGACGCCACTTGGAGCAGCTGCATCCCATTCAAGTAGCAGTGTGAGCTGACGCTCTGCCCGGCTTCCAGCTCATTGCTGAGGAAGACCTGCAGAGGCAAAAAGTGAGGGGCCACCCGATCAGGTCCCCGAGGCAACAAATAGCCCAGCTGTGACTCTTCACTTAGCCTTGGCTACTGTGAGCACTTAGGGTGTGGGCGAGCACACCGGGGCTCACTCTCATGTATCTGTCTCTCAAATTAATCAAACAGGAAAAGTGGCATACTCTGACACACTTATGTATGAAGTTGCATACGCATTTTTAGGTAAGAAAGAAATCAGTCTAAGGGTATGAGACAAGTATAAGGAAATGAAGCTTCTGCAGCAAAGCCTGATGCAGCTCCGCAGCACGTCTTGGGAGCACATCATGCAGGAAGCCCAGTATCTCACTCTATGAAGTCCTGCCATACCCCAGTCGGTTTATGAATGGTCCCAACATTTCTCCTAAACAAGGAACCCTAGCAACATTCTAATTGAGCTACCCTGTCTTACAACTTCAGATATTTAAACCTGGAAGAAATTGTGTCTATTGCACATGCAGTGAACAAAAGTGTTTTCTCTGGTACAAGCACTAAGCCTAACTATTTCCTACAGAGACTGTCTTTGTTACTAAAGAATACTATATCTGGGAATGCCCTCTAACATGATGTCCTTGGTGTCTCAGAGAATGGAGACTTGACACTAAGAACTAGAGTTCCAACTCTTAAACCACATTCAGAGCTTCTTCACTTTAATTAGCTGGCATGTGATGGTGCAAAACCACTTGGGACTAAACAATGAGGATGCGTTAGTTCAGATCGCAACTTGGGGGCTTGGGAACTGCGACCCTCAGTCAGACATTCACCATTTCAGGTCTCAGTTATGACCATATAATATAGTAACACTTAGCTGACAAAAACATATTATGCACATGAGAGCCTGTGCGACTAAAAGACATTGCAGTGACTTAAAATAAATGGTTTCAGCTCAATGAACATTCCAATGCTTGGAATACTTTATTTCTCACTGGGATTAAAGAATGATTCTGGAATAATAGATCTGAAGCACCAGGCACTGACCTGTGTACAAAGACTTCGCATTGGCTGGGTGGCTCCACAGTCGTCCCATCATGCTCTGGTCGCAGGCTGGGTGGCTCCACAGTGATCACACCTTGCCTGGTCACAGGCTCGTTGCAGCTGTTCACACTCTCTGTAATGGTCACAGTCTGGTCTTGCAGCAGTCCCTACATCCATCACATCCTTTGCCCTGGGCATTTCCTTGAGCAGACACCTCCTGACAGACACAGGAAGATGTGGAAATTCAAGTTATTATTACGGCTGCAACCCCGAACTAACATTTCATGAAAACAAGCTACCTTCATTGACGAAGGCCGCCATCAGATTATTTCTGTACATCAGCATCTTCACGAACTCAAACAGCTGTGGGAGAAGAACACCTAAATATATAAAACTAGGCATCATGACCTGATACTGTATGGACAAAAGTTTGTCTTCCTACAGATTCAATACTGAAATCAATACTTTTGCAGACCAAGTGATGTTTTCAGCTGGCCTTTAAAATGAATGCAAATCCCATGAATGAGTTTCGAAGCATAATAACTGTATTATGCTGCTCAGAAGTTTGTTTCTTGAGACAGAAGTCTGCATTGGTCCTGGTCCATTATATCATATCTAGAATTTGTCTCTAACACTGAATTATCTCTGGGTTTAAATATATTGTGGTAGTGCTGTCTCTGAAAAGATATCTACCTCTCAATCCTTGCAGAATCTGAAAATTTACTTTTGTGTGTTACAGTGTGCTATTTCACATGTATGAATGATATTCTACACTTATCAATATATACAGCAGATATTAGTATTGATACTTATCAGATAAGACAGAAAACAGTGACAAAGGCCGTGGCCTAGTGGTTAAAGTACTTCCTTGAATGCGCCGGGATCCCATGCGTATGTAGGTTCTAATCCTGGCAGCTCCACTTTCCATCCAGCTCCCTGCCTGGGTGGGCAGTCTGGATGGCCCAAAGCCTTGGGACCCTGACCCCAAGTGGGAGAACTGGAGGAGGTTCCTGGCTCCTGGCTCCAGATCAGCACAGCACCGGCCTTTGAACTCATTTGGGGAGTGAATCATCGGTGGAGGATCTTCTTCTCTGTCTCTCCTACTATCTGTGTATCTGACGTTGTAATAAAAATAAATAAATAAAATAAATGTGAAAACACATGAGTGGTAGTCGCAAATAAAGGCAAGCTAACGACAGCATTTTTTTCCATTAAAATCTTTAAATTGCGCAAGGTGTGATAATGTAGTGCTTGAGGTCCTCGCCTTGCACAAGCCAGAATCCCATATGGTTACCGGTTCTAATCCCGGTGGCCCTGCTTCCCATCCAGCTCCCTGCTTGTGGCCTGCAAAAGTAATCAAGGACGGCCCAAAGCCTTGGGACCCTGAACCCACATGGGAGACCTGGAGGAGGTTTCTTGCTCCTGGCTTCAGATGGGCACAGCACTGGCCATTATGGTCACCTGGGGAGTGAGTCATCGGCTGGAAGATCTTTCTCTCTGTCTCTCCTCCTCTCTGTATATCTGAATTTGCAATAAAATAAATAAATCTTTAAAACAAATCTTTACATTGAGATGAAGATGGAAGTGTCAAAATAGACAAATATTGGTACACTGCATCTTCACAGATGGAACAACTACCAGGAAGTAAAGAATAGGAAAAGGGGACTGTCAGGTTTGGGGGTGAGGTTTGGCTCCTATCATTACAGACAATGGAGAGCACTGGCTCCGCCATAGATGCTCCATTGCTCGTAGGCGACCTTTGTCCTTATCTGCTCCTGGGACTTCCAGAGCTAAGCTGCCTACCTGGGGTCCACTAAAAGGACTAACCGAGTTGGTGCCAAATAAGTACAAGAAAACAGGACAACCTTTCAATGCAGAAACACTTCTCTTGGTGATGCTAGCTGCTACCAAGACAACCTCCTCCCGGGCAAGTAATTGTGTTTGCTGGACTTATATTTCTTATTCACCAGTTAACAGACCAGTAATCAGGATCAATGTCACAGTTCTAGTATACCTTTAATTATTTGGTTGCAAGATCCTTATGATCTTAGGGGACCTCTTAAGGCTGAAGAGGAGAGGATGAAATTACATGACCCTTATCAGACAGGGTCTGATGGCATACCCAGCTGCATAGGATATGAGGAACACCATTTACATGCATCTCCACAATCATGCCTGATGGCTCTTAAACAGCAGAAAAGAACCTCAGTTGTTTCTATCAAAGCTACTGGATTTTATTGTCATATTCTTAACCAGACTCATTCAAGACGTATATACATATATATTTACATATTTATATTTACATATCTACAGTAAAGCCTAGGTCATGTCATTGGATACATTGAGGATGCATTGAGGATAGCCCTGTGCCGAGTGCCCATGTCACTGTACTCTAATAAAACAGCAGTCCGAGGCCCATAATCATTCCCTTCAAATGAGAGTAAACACCCCAGATTCTATCACCTTGCATACAGCAGGCTGGTCTCCTCCAGCTCCTGATTGACCTCAGCAGCCTAAACAAATTCATCGGTGGAAATTAGCAATGGCACTCAAACCACTTGAGATTTGGCAAGGACAGGTTGCTAGCCAAAGTGTTTTCTTTCCATTTACCACCAGGAAAGAGCAGGCAGTTCCTCTATAGGAACAGATCATCAGGTCTGGCTCCCTGTACTAGATGTTCTTGCCACCCTTGCTTAAATTCTAGCATTAGCATTAATTTTTTTCCACCCAGTCTTTCTATGTTTTGAGAGTCCATATATGTATCTGGCTGGCAGTACAATGTCCAGACCTCAGGCAGAAATCTCAAATACCGTATGCCTTCACATGATTCTTCACGAAGTAGAGATTTAAAAAACTCATAGGATTACAAATTACTGCAATAACTGCAACTGCCGCAGTTGCAGGGCCTGCATTGCATCACTCAGAACAAACAATTGTATTCAGGACCCATCAATTTGGAATTGACCATGTTGCTTCTGGAAGATAAACTACAACCTATCAATCAAAGACTTTCATTAAAGAGTGCCTGGGATTATATCCCCTTTTGTGTTACCCCTGTTCCTTAGAATCAATCTTTGTTACCTTGGGATAGTGCAAGATATCATTTGTGGTGCCATGGAAATGTTTCTGGTCAATAGTTTGAATTGGAATGAGAAATTAGATCCATTTTCGGTGAAGTTACACAAGGTTCCAGGGTTAAGATATTTACCTGGTTTACTGAACATATGTCTCATGTTAGTGTTTACCAATGCCTAATTTATTGGAGAGTACGAATTATTATTTTGATCACACTAACATAATGCCTTTTTTTGCAGGAAAATCATAAATTTATTGAAGTTTATATATTACACAATATTATTTATTCAGCATTTCATAGGTTGATCACTACTTTTTAGCTCATTAGACCCATAAGCTTCTATTTTAAATTAATTGGCGGAAGAATAAAAATGGAAGAATAGAGTAAGGACACATTGAAACACACAGAAAAACATCAGCTAGTGTGAAGCTGAGAGGGCAAATTCCAGAAAATAGAAGAGGACAGAACAACAGCAGAGGGATACCTGGAGACTGACAGAAACAGGAAAGCAGCCTACACAGTGGTGTGGTGTTGCAGTGACTGATACTCCAGTGACATTCAGCTAATGGTGATCTGAACTCCACCGGCAGCTGAAACTACACCAGCAACAAGGTGGGAAAGGACATTCACCGTGAACTTGGGAGGTGAACCCAGACAGAGAACTGCCTGTCCTGCTGGTCTGTTTGATTTGACCAGGAGAAGAGACAGAGCAGCAGATCCCATATGGGCAGTGCAGGAGTAGGGTGGGTTTCAGCCCAGTCTGTCACCTAGAGCTGTATAGGGCATCTTTTGTTTAAGGAGGCAAGGGACATGGATAGCACTGTGCATGCACTGAGCTGGGAATGAACTCATTCCACTCAGTGAACAGGAACAAGGTGGAATCCTCCAGGCTCTACCCCAGATAGGTCTGGGTAGCCCTCAGACCTGATGGCCAGCAGATCAAGAACTCTAGTAGTGGCATATCAGGTACCATTTCATATGGTGTAGCAAAGAGTTTAAGACTGCAGGGGACAACAGTGAGCTGCACATATACTAAACTCAGTGAGAACTCACTGAGCTCAGTGCATTGCACTGGTCATGCAGGAAAATAATACCAACTTTGGCACTATACAGGTCAAAATAGGTCCATGTGGACTTCAAACCTAATGGTCAACAGATTCAGGCAAGATCACCAATAACAACCTAGGTTTATAGGACACTGGTGTCTCCCTAATCCTGGGACCTGCTCCAACCAAAAGTGGGAGAAAGGTTGTACAGGCAATGGTTCAGCCTCAGCACGGTACCAAAGGAGGTGGAGATTGGTGAGCCAGGAGTTGGGGCTACGGAGTTCTTTGTGTAAATCTAACATAAGAACCCAGAATGGAACTCTCTAGAAGGAGTAGACAAGTGACTGCAAACAAACAGCTGTGTGCCAGAGTAAGTAAAATCAAACTATAGATCTGTGGATGACAGAGCTTAGAAATCGGTCCCAAGGAGAAGAATCTGCCCCAACCAGAAGTACAGTGACCAAAGGAAAAAGCAGAGACAGAGGCACAATGAATAGTTCTAAAGACTACTCTGCAAAGGAGCAAAACCTTTTGCTAACCTCAGAGCTAACTGAGGAAGACATTGAGAAATTTGGGGATACAGAATTCAAAACACTTGTTATAAACCTTCTGGTCAACAATGAGAAGCACGTCAAGCAGGTATTCAAGTAATTTAAGGAATATGTCACACTGGAAATGAATAAAATGAAAGCTGACATATCAGAAATAAAGAATACAGTAGAGCAAATTAAAAGCACAGTGGAGAGTCTCCAAAATAGAAGGAAGAAGGCAGAAGAAAGAATCTGAAAATTTGAAGATATTTCCTGTCACCAGCGGGAAACAAACAAAAAGCTGGAAACAGACCGGGATGAGGCCAAACATAATGCCTTTTTGCATTATGTCCATTTAGTGTGCAAAAATAGACCCAATGACACGAATCAATGATGTAACGCCGCTATAGCGTCAATATGCTCATGCCTCATAATTCACCACAAAGCGGAAATGACAGAATAATTGCCAAATTCCTGGAACTCTGCAATCTCCTAAGAAACACTTGCATCCAGTCATGGGAAAAACCCTGATTCTGAAACACCAGGAAGCAAACACGAGATAGGAATAGTCTTCAGGTTTTAGAATTCCCAGGAAGGACAGTTACCTTCGATGCATCGTGTTTACTGTCTACATTGAGGTACTAGGATTGGAATCCTGGAATTTTGCACCATAAATCTGTATTGAAGTAATTGGATCAGAATCATACACACTGTTAATTTTTAACTGATCCCTGTCAGACAATAACCCCCATTATGTATTCATATCATGCAGCTACTGATTTTCCCATAGATACTTGCTATAAACAGCCCATTCTTACTTTGTTCAAGGCACTTGCTGTTCATTCCAGGAGGTAGCTGCCCAACTGGATGTTCAATAAAAATCATTTCACCTTCTTGGAGCCTCACAAGATTTTTCTTGAAGTCTTACACTACTTGGAAACCATTCACCTGTGAAGAAATTCATAGAATACATAGGAATTAAGAAGAAACTACAAATACAAGAACTCAATTAAGAACTGAGAAAAGAATCTAACCAGAAATTTTTCAAATATTAGTGCCAACAAACATGTAAAACTTATCACTGCAATCAGGGGCATGGTGAAAAACAAAGTTGGTCATCTCACTTTACCTGGGAAATATATTATCAAGAACATTACATAAACACTAGGACAGCTGTGGGGAGAAAGCAATCCTCATATGGTGGTGATGGAACTACAAAGAAGCACACCCACTGATAGCAGCGTAAGCTTGCTTTGAAAGCTGAAATGCCATCTCTTCTGTGCAGAACTGAGAAAGAGGAAAGCAGCACCTAAGATCCCTGTCCTACTGTACTCACTGTGGCATCACGCACAGCAGCCAAGGGAGGGAAGCAAGCCGGGTCTCCATTAGCAGGGGAATGGATGAAGGAAAAGGTTACCAATACACGGTGCAATAGCATTCAGTTACAACAAGAATCAGAGCTTAGCATCTGCTGGAAAACACATGGATCTGGTGATCACTCTGCCCTTTCGTGCGTGGGAGGTGTGTTTTGAAGCTCATCAGAAATTGCAACGATGATTACTTAAAGTATTTAGTGTGGTTGAGGGAAAGGTGACAGAGGGGCACTGGATAATGGGGAGAAAATCAAGTTAGATCAAAAGCATAGGGGAAGGTATTTAGAGCATGAGTTGGGGTATTACCTGGGCTGCCAACACCACATGTTGGAAGTGCCTGGACTTCAATCTAGGCTCAATCCTAGCTTCCTGGTGATGTGCACCTTGGCAGGCAGCAGCTCAATCAGCCGGGATCCTGGATGGAGCTCTAGCAGCTGGGCTTCAGCCTGGCCAGGCCTTGATCATGTGGGCACCTGCAGTAAAACAACAGGTGGAATATATCTGTGTATGTGTGTATGTGTTTTCCAAGTGAGTAAATTAAAAAGAGAAGTAAACACTACAACGACCTTACAAATGAGTAAATATAAAAAACAAAACTGCACTGCACGGGGTTATCTCTCAGAACAACGCATTACAGCGCCCCAGAGCAGACGGCAAGCCGCAAGCAGAAGGACAGTGACAGCAATGCCACAACTCAGGACTGAACTCTTCACCAGTAAATCTCTTCAGCTGCATACATCAACCCAATGTTGACAGTAAAAATGAGTAATTCTTTATAGGGAAGATAGTAAGGGCTAAAGGATGTCACAATTATATAAAATAAAGACGAAAACCTGTCTCAAACACACAGAGGGTGCTGAAGGCATCATGGTGTAAGTTAACTTATGCATGTATTGAGGCAGGCACTTGGGCTAGTGTTGTGGTGCAACAGGTCAAGCTGTCACATACGACAACAACAGGCCAACTTGAATCCTGGCTTCCTATTTCGCTTTTAAAGGATTTCTTTAGTTTTTGAAAGGCAGAGTTATAGAGCAGGATAGACAGATCTCCTGTTAGCTGATCCACTCCTCTTCAACAGCCAGGGCCAAGCCAGGTCCAGCCCAGGAACATGGAGCTCCACGCATGTCTCCCACATGGGTGGCCACGCTGCAAGCAACTGGGCCATCTTCTGATCCTTCCAAAGGTGTAAGAACCTTATAGAGCCATCAGTTTTTACTCTAGGCTACTCCATTTCCTATCCAGCTCCCTCATGTTGTGCCTGACAAAGCTACATAAGATGTCCCAAGTCCTTGGGCCCCTGCATCCACTCCTGTCTCCTGGCTTTGCCCTACATTTGCCCTGGTTTGGGGAGCTATTTAAGGAGCGAACTAGTGCACAACAGACTCTCTGCCTCTCCCTCTCTGTCTGTAACTGCTTTTCCGATACAGGAAAGAAATCGTCATGAGAAAATAAGGACAGAGATTCCCCGCTCCACTGTTCACCCCCTGAATGGGTCCTGACGGCTGAGAGTGGGGGGACAGGCGAAAGCCAGGAGACTCCAACACGTTCTCCCATAGAGGAGAACCTAAGCACTTAGGCCATCTGCCACAATTTCCATTTTTCATTAGTAGAGAGAGAAATCAGAAGTAGAACAAGCAAGACTTGAACTTATACTTACATGGGATATCAACATTGTAGGCAGAAGCCTAACACACTGCACCACAGTCCCTGCTGCTAAAGGAAATCCACGGAGATGCTTAAGAACAGATAACAAAATAGCAAACGGAAGTAATATCATCCTAAGTGATCATTGGCATTGTCAAGTCTGTGCTGGGGAAATGAGAAATGGAAAGAGACTTAGAACCTTCTGTGACAATTTAGAATGCAAGCCAGCACACCTGGAACTGCGAATCTGGAGGAAAAGGGAGCAGAAAATATGGGCTTAGAAACAACTGTGAAACTCTCCCAACATTTTTTTTTAAAGATTTATTCAGTTTATGACAAAGTCAGATATACAGAGAGGAGGAGAGACAGAGAGGAAGATCTTCCGTCCCATGATTCACTCCCCAAGTGAGCCGCAACGGGCCGGTGCGCGCCGATCCGACGCTGGGAACCAGGAACCTCTTCCGGGTCTCCCATGTGGGTGCAGGGTCCCAAAGCATTGGGCCGTCCTCGACTGCTTTCCCAGGCCACAGGCAGGGAGCTGGATGAGAAGTGGAGCTGCCGGGATTAGAACCGGCGCCCATATGGGATCCCGGGGCTTTCTAGGCGAGGACTTTAGCCGCTAGGCCCGAAACTCTCCCTACATTTTGTGAAAGGCCTCAATTTACACTTTCAACTTGCTCGGAAACTCGAATCAAAGAGATACAAAGAAAACTGTTCAGGACAAATCATGACCAAGTTACTGTAATCTAAACATGAAGAGAACACTTCGAAAGTGGCCAAAGACAGAGAAGCACAGAGCATAGCAAGGTACAACCAGGAATGCATAACAGCTGCTTCCCATCACACATCAGGACACCATCACCCAGGGCCACAATCTCCCTCCTAGAAGTCACTGTCCCCCATTTCTCCTGTGAACTGTACACTCAAGGCAGGAGTAGGAAGCCAGCAGCCCCATGGGGAAACAGGACATCACTTACTAAACCCACACAGCATCCACCTGCACTGCACCTGGCAGGGTTCTCAGGGAATCGGGCAGTGCTGTCGATACGCTCATCTGCAGTTGGGCATCTCAGCGCCAGAACCTGCATGTGGTCTCACACACCTCGCAGTTCACCTACCTCGGGAGCCTGTCACTGCACAGCCACCACACACGGCCAGCTCGTTCAGCCAGCTCCTAACCCTTCTCCTATTCCAGGAGCACACACCAGTCTCTGGCGCCTCACAGTCTTTTGGCAATGTGATCACTGACATCGCGCTGTCTTCTTCATCCCTTCCAGGGCCAGAGGATGCACCACCATTGTTCTGGACGCGGTCCGGTGTGCAGGTTCCGTCTTCACGGGGTGGCGCCAGCTGAGATCCACCGCTGGGTCTGCATTCACCACGTGGGGAACAGCACCCCACTCCGGGGCCCTCCAAAGCCCACAGGACTTCTCTCTGTTTCTCATCCCAGCTTGCCAGGACATGAAACCAACTGCACAGCCTGTGGACCATCTCCAGCAGAGACAAAGAGCCTGGAATTCAGAGAGGAAATGGCGGACGTGGTGCGGGAAAGCACTAAAGGCGCTGGAAGGACCCTTCCCAGACGCTTGCTGATGACGTCATCGGGAGACTACATTTCCCAGGAGACTCAGCTCTGGTTCCTTTGAAACCTAGTAGTGATCTTGTTAGCAGGAGAGAGACCTAGTGCATCAGAACTGGTCCTCATCCAGATAGCAGACATGAGATTCGGTTCTTCATTGACTAAAATTCTGACCAATTCCAATTATAGAAATAACGGGGAATTATTAAGCAGTCATAATAAATAAAGCATTAATTTTGACACATATTTTAACTTTATTAATATGTCATCTGATTTTCAAATGCAAGGACAGAAAAAGTCATATCTCTTATCACACTTCGGTTTTAGTAGGAAGTAAGAAATTTTTATTACTTCTAAAATGCCTGTTCTTCAAGTCCTTGCCTTGAACATGCCAGGATCCCATATGGGCGCCGGTTCAAAACCCAGTAGCTCAGCTTTCCATCCAGCTCCCTGCTTGTGGCCATGGAAAGCAATCGAGGATAGACCAAAGCCTTGGGATCCTGCAGCCACATAGGAGACCTGGGGGAAGTTCATGGCTTCAGATTGGTTTAGCTTTGGCCTTTGCAGTCACTTGGGGAGTGAATCATTGGACAGAAGATCTTCTCTGTCTCTCCTCCTCTCTATATATCTGCCTTTGTAATAAAAATAAATAAATCTTTAAAAAAAATGTGTTCTCATCCAGAAGTCTGATTTGTGACTTGGCACTGGATTGAGTTGCTTAATGGGGAACAGTGCTTCGGATGTGTGGTAACACCATAGTTAACATGCCATTATCAATGTGCAATGTAAAAACATTGGAGCCCAAAGAATGCTAAATTCTATGACCCAGAATGGATCCTTTTTTGATATTTTTATTATCGTGGTTCTCTGTGGTGGCCAGTAGGAGGCACCATTTCTCCATCAATCGATACTTACCAAGATTTGTAACAGTTCAGCCACTTACAGCTTTAATCCTATGACTGTGAAAATCAGCAATAAGGCATATCAACAATTGCGGAAATCCACAGGACATGCTTATTGCAACACAGTCAATAATTGTAAAAATGTGGAAGTAATCTAGATGCCCGTTAGCAGAAGACTGGATAAACAAACTGTGGTTCATCTAGGCTATGGAATTCTACTAAGCTATTACAAAGAATGAAATACAACAATTTACAGGCAAATGGGCGAAAATGGGGATCATTTTTCCAAGGGTAAAGAGCTAACTGGAAAAGGTCAGATATCATATGTTTGCTCTAAAATAAAAGGCACTAAAAATACAACAACACAGAGGAGGACAAACACACATGTGTAACCCTACAATGGAAGGATACAACAGAGGCCAGACCACCAGGACTCAGGGAAAATCGACCAAATGCATCTCTACTATGGAATGAAGGTAGGCATATACCTGTTTATAAGAGATTGTGCCCTGGTGTTGCTCAATGCTAACATAGGTAGGGGATATTTTGCTCATCTTCTCAGGGAAAGGCTGTGTCAGTAGGGAGGGGAGGGAACTTGGCAAGAGGGATGGGAAATGCAAGTGCTTATTAAACTGTGTCCTAAAGCCAAATTTTGTAAGTATCAATTACAATAAAGATATTGAAAAGATAACAAAAAATAAATGTTGCAGACTGTTTTGTTAACTTAGCACATACATCCAAATGATTTTTGAGAAAAGTACCAACAGCATGCTTTGAGAAAGACAAATCTTCAATAAATGCTACTGGCAAAAATATATGTAAATATATAAAATAAAATTAGATTCCTGCCTCATAAAATTATCTCAAGGTTGGTCCAACACCTAAATTCATGTCCTGACACTATGAAATTGCTACAAGAAAATGTAGGGGAGATACTTGAAAACAGCAATGAGGGTGATTATTTTTCAAGTAAGACTTCAAAGTTCAGGCAACCAAAGCAAAAGTAGAATAGTTAATATAATTCAGAAATGTCTGTATAGCCATGGAAACATCAAAAGAGTGGAGAGACACATGACACAATAGGAGAAGATTCTTGCATGCTCCTTACTCAACAAAGTATTCACATCTACAACAAGACAAACATTTAATAAAGAAATGGAACAAGAAACTGAATAGACAATTCTCAATAGAACAGATGCAATGGAGAACAAATGTAAGGGGAAAATGCTTAATATAACTAGCTGTTTAAATGCATTTTGCAACCCGAAGGGACACTGTGCACAACAGGCTAAGCCAATATGGTTGCTGGTTCAAAAACCTGACAGCTCCCTTCCAATCCAGCTTTCTACTAATAGCTTGGAAAGCATTAGAGGATGGCTCAAGTCCTTGGGTCCCTTCCCTGCACCCACTCCAAGTTCTTCATTGCTGGCTTTGGATCAGCTCATCTTTAGCTGTTGTGATCTTTTGGGGAGTGGAGCAGCAGCTAAAACATACTCTCTCTTTCTTTGTCTCTGCTTTTCAAATAAAAAATTTAATCTTTTAAAAAAATGATGAAGATATATCACTTCAACCCAAACTAAATAGTTCTTACCCTCAAAAGAGCAACACACACCAGCAAGGATGTGGTGAAGGGCAATTTCAACACACCATTGGCTTGTTGTCAGTGAGTGCGGCAACTATGGGAAATAGTGTGGAGACTTCCTTAATGGCTAGGGATACAAGTGTCATATGAGCTAGCAGGCCTAGTATCAGATATAGACCCAAAAGTCAAAAATTCATTGACTCAAAAACACACCCCATTCATCATGCTATGTATATTAAAACAATCATCTATTCAACAGACATGGTTACAGACAGAGTGGGAGCCAGAGAGAGGTTTTTAATCCAGTGGTGCACAGCCCAGATAACTTCAATGGCTGGGGCTGGGCTAAGTCAGCAGCTGCTTCTGTGTCTCCTATGTTGTGGCAGAGGTACAGGATGCACCTCACCCTGTATTATTTTCCCAGGTAAACTAGCAGGGGGCTGAATTGGAAGTGAGGTCGCTGGGACCTGACCCAGTGCTTACCTGGGATGCTGGCAATGCTGAGTAGCTTGACCTGGTGCACCTCAATGCCAGCCCCAGCACTAGGCTTATGGCAGCACTGTTGCTCCATATAGCCCAAACATAGACTCTGCCATCCCTGGATGAGTGGGGCCTTTCCCCCATGTCTGCTGGCAGCCATCAGGTAAGCCAGGCTGGGTGCCTACGAGTACATCCAGGAGTGATGGAGAAGGAACAGTCAGATGTGATTCTATTTCTCTTTAGAGTTCAAGGCAGGCAGCACCTTTAGCTGGCCGTGTGGTGCAGAGTGCCATGCCCCACTGGCCTGCAGACTGGGATACATGGCCAAGCAAGGTTATATCATGTATAAGATTCCTGTGCAGCATCATGTCCACCAGCACAGTTTCTAAGCATATCATGCCGTGAACCAGCCAAGTGCACAAAGCCTTCAGTCTGCAGCCAAAAGGTGAGTTGGGTGGTGCCTTGATGGAGATCCAAGAATCCATGTGCATTTTAATTCTTGCTTCTGTTTCTGGTGAGGCATGTCGTTGATATTCTGGCCAAAGCTGCATTGAAACTAGATTGCTTTGGGTAGTATAGACATTTTAATATTGTTAATTCTTCTAGTCCACAAGAAAGGAAAAGCTTGATATGTGTTGTGCATGTTTTGTGATTTCTTTGTCTCCTTCCATTTCTGGAATTCATCTTATCTCGCTGTACTATGATACTGGCCCCAAGTACTTCTGGCTTTAACACAATGGTCCCCTACACATTAGACCAACTCCTTGCCTCCCTGAAGAGCTGTACACTCATGAAGACTACATAAACAATGATGCTGTACAGCTCTTTAGGGAGGTAAGGAGCTGACAGAGTGTAGCTTTGTGAAAGTTCTAACACTGTAGCACACTTACCTCTCTGAGCATGAGAACATTTTTGCTGTAAAATCTCTGTATTCAGAGTGCAACAGATTTTAACATATATAAGCACTCTCTGAAGAGTTTCTGACAGATGTGTTTTGTTTGAGCAAAAAGAACACACATCTTTCAGAGAAACATTTTCCAGACTGTGACCCTGCGCTTTTTAATCTTTTCAAGATGCACATGTGAGGGGCTGGTGTGGTGATTGGATGGGCAGCTTGCTGCTTATCACACTGGCATCCCTCATGTGCTCAGGTTCAAGTCTAGGATGCCCCATTTTGATCCAGCTCCCTCCCAATGCATCTGGAAAAGCAGTAGGAGTCACAGAGACAGGAGAGAGGGAGAGAGAAAAAATGGAGAGAGGCAGAGAGATCTCCCATCTGCTGATTCACTCTCCAGATGGTGCAATATGACCAAGCGCTTACACCATCTTCTGTTGCTTTTCCCAGGCCCTGAGCAGAGAGCTAGATCTAAAATAGAGTAGCTGACATTTCAGCCATGTAGCATGTGGTGTCACAGGGCATGGCTTTAACCACTGTGCCACAACAGCAGCCCGATCACATGTACCGTTCTAAGAATTTAAGGATACTTACCACCGTACCCTTTGTCCCCACCTCGTTTCCACCTCCTCTCCTCCTTTCCTTACTTTTCAAGATAGATTCAGCTTGATTTGGAAGACAGATTTTAAAGAAAGAGCCAGAGCTGAACTCATCTGGAGCTGGGAGCCAGAAGCTTCTTACAGTTCTACCACATGGGGGCACCATCCTCCACTGCTTTCCCAGGATCATTAGCAGTGGGCTGAATTGCAAGTGAACAACCATATCTCAAGCCCGCGTCAACAGGGTTCCAGCACTGCAGTTATCCAACTAAACTCCAGTGCCAGCCCCAGTATTTTCTTCATGTAGTCTTCACTTGCTTTTAAGGTTTATTATTATTATTTTTTTGGAATCTCAGATATACAGAGAAGAGGAGAGACAGAGAGGAAGATCTTCTGTCTGCCTCTTCATTTCCCAAGTGGCTGCATTGACTGGAGCTGAGCTGATCTGAAGCCAGGAGCCTAAAGTGTCTTCTGGGTCTCCCACATGGGTGCAGAATCCAGGGCTTTGAAACATCTTAGATTGCTTTCCCAAGCTACAGGCAGGGAACTGGAAGGAAAGTGGGGCCACTGGTATAAAAAGTGGAGCCATATTGGATTCTGACACATCCAAGATGACTTAAGCTACAAGGCTACCATGGGTCCTTTAGCCCATGTCCTAGCTGGATTGCTTGTTTGGTGTTGTTGAGTTTCTTGAGCACCTCACCAACAACACACTGACCTTCATGTACTAGCTCCAAAGGAAGCACATGCACATGCTCTTCCAGCAGAAAATGGTTAAGGGTCCAGGGCAATGGCCCAGTAACTAAATCCTCATCTTACATGCACTGCGATCCCATATGGGCACGGGTTCATACCCTGGCTGCTAGACTTTCCATCCAGCTCCTGCTTGTGGCCCATAAAAGCAGGTGGAGGGTCACTCAAAGCAATGGCACCCTGCACCAATGTGGGAAACCTGGAAGAAACTTCTGGCTTCGGGCTTCAGATTGGCTCAGCTCCTGCAATTCTGACCTCTGGAGGAGTAAACCAGTTGATGTAAGATCTTCCTCTCTTTCTCTCCTTTTCTCTGTATATTTGATTTTGCAATAAAAAATTTTAAAAATAAATCTAAAAAAATCATGACAAATATAGTGCTTAAAAAGGAATATGTTGGTCCTGGCATGATAGCCCAGCTGCTATAGTCCTCTCCTTGCACTGGGATCCAACATCAGCATCGATTCTAATC
Organism: Ochotona princeps; assembly: GCF_030435755.1. Classification (NCBI taxonomy): domain Eukaryota; kingdom Metazoa; phylum Chordata; class Mammalia; order Lagomorpha; family Ochotonidae; genus Ochotona; species Ochotona princeps. The sequence continues at coordinate 68,612 of NW_026697632.1, forward strand.
CCAGCAGCCACACTTCCTATCCAGCTCTCTGATTGTGGCCTGGGAAAGTAGTTGAGGATAGCTTCAAGTCTTGGGACCCTGCACTCATGTGGGAGACCTGGAAGAAGCTCCTGGCTCCTGGCTTCAGTTTGTTGGCTGATGGGGGAGTGAATCAAGGTACAGAAGCTCTTTCTCTCCACTTCTCCTCTCTGTGTATTTGACTTTCCAGTACAAATAAAATAAGTTTTTAAAAAATGAAAATGTTTACATAAGCATTAATATTCAGAGATATATGCAAAAGAATCTACATTTATTCATATAGCCATGTTTCTCAATCAGCAGATGTGCGGTGTTTCACTATACCAAATAAGCCCTCAGCAAAATTTATCATGTGCAGGGTCACAAATGCAGGTATGCACTGAATAAATTACATCAGTACAAATCATCTTAACTCCCCAAACCAAAGCACGGAAATGAGTGCACGTAGCTCTGTACATCAATATAGGCTCTAGGAAACAATAAAGCAGACAAGCATGCTGCAGTCACCAGCAGAGCTCAGTGGCTCCACTTTGCCTCTTGTGAAAATTTTTTGTGGAGTGTTAGAGTCCAGGCCAGTGCTTCCCCTGGAAGTTAGGGTGTAAGCTAGTCAACCCCCAGATAACGACAAAGAGCCTCGCTGGTAATGCAAAAAGCAAACAGAGTTAATTGTGCCAACATGCTGGGGTCAGATCGTATTTGGGGCACACAGGCCAGCCAAGCGGATTTAACCCTGACCTAACATAAGGCTAGAGATTATATACCCCATTTTGGCTGTAACATATATCAAAGTCAACTCAAAAGTAACAAATTTAGACTTATGTGGCTCCCAGGTGCAAGCAGTCTATTCCGTTCTCACACTCATTATTTACATTCCTACACTTATTGTTTACGCTCCCACACTTCTTATTTACGGCTCATCCCATCCTGGCACCCTTATCTTTATGGTTCCTCCAGTCCCTGGGACAGGGGGAACTGTGCCCCTGCCTTACTGCAGCTGTTATAAAGAAACAAGAGAGACAGATTTCTTGTTAAAGTGGAGCTTTCCCACAATTCAGGTGCCTCCTTGACCTAGCGAAGTAGTGGCTTCTCACCCCAATGTGCCTAATATCACGTAACGCTAATATTCTTAACATTCTAACATACTAACATTATGCCCACACTCTAACAGGAGAAAAACCCAGGGCATATTTAGCTACTTCCTGGAGCTGTGAGAGCTGACAGAACCACATCAGTCCAGAGAGCCCAGCCCAGCCAAGGGGTATCCCTCCCAATGAGAGCTGGCCTTGTTTCCCACGTAATCCCTCCAGGAAGAGACTTATGTCAGTGCATCTTTTTTTTTAAAAGACATTCATTTTTTAAATTATTATTAGAAAGTCAGATACACAGAGAGGAAGATCCAATAGTTCACTCCCCAAGCAGCTGCAATCTGAAGCCAGGAGCCCATAGCCTCTTTCAGGTCTCCCACATGGGTGCAGGATCCAAAGGTTGACGGAGTGGCCCAGGTACACACTCAGTGTAGATGGCTGAAGGCTGTAACAAGGAGACAATTCAGATATATTACTGAGGTCCCTGGGCACACACTTAGTGAGATGGCTGAAGGCTGTAGCGAGGAGAGCCCAAGCAAGGACACAGTTCAGATGTATGCACTGCAGGAACTTTGGGATGTTGAATGTGCATGCGCAAAGCAAAAAGATGGGCCAGGCTAGAGGCCAAAGGTCACTCAAAGGCTCACGAAGATTTTCAAAAAACACTGAGGCTGCTCCTGTTAGTTGGGCACATGGATATCATCTGCAAATATAGTACAATTAGATAAATATACCTTTGCATGCATATTTGTAAATTCATCAACTTATTGAATTCAATATAGAAAGACATAAGTAACCTTGTTAATATTCATGTTTATTGATACAACATAGAAATGTACTTGTACTTCCAAGGTTTCCTATTCATAGATCTGAGGTGCTTCATCACAGGGCACAAGAAAAGCAATAAACACAAATTTTGTGTAAATTTAGATACACATTAGTGCATACTTTATTTTGAAATAAATTATATAAATATGTAATGTTATAAGCCCTAACAACATAAGTACATGAGTAAAGACAAAAAAAAAAAAAAAAAAAAAAACTAGTACAACAAAACCTGAAAACAACACATATTTTTTCAGGCAGAGGGACCCTAGCTATGTGGTAGCTAGTATGCAATGCCACCACAAGGTTTCTCTGTAGCACTTCAATGTTTCTGATGTCATTGAACATGTTTTCAGAAGACTCTGGATTTTATTCCAGAGCCTTCTTCCAGACGGCTCTGAGATATTTTTATTTTGTGTGATATTAATATGAAGATTGCAGTCTTTTTATTGATTGATTTAGCTATAAGAAGCCCAGATATTGTCCCAAGCTGGGGTGGCCATGCTCTTGGTATCTCCTTTGAAAAGGCTACCACCTACTCATGCCTGGAAATGCTCAGCGGACAATGCAGCTGCTGCCCCGTCAGTCACACATCCAATGATACAGGAAACAAAGGAGTTACCCTCGAGAGCTGTGCTGCACAAGCCATCACACCTATTCAAGTGGACCAGACTGTGACAGCAGCAGGATTCCAAACTGGTGAAAAATCCTGTGATACCTGCTAACTGGAAAGTAGAAACAAATTCAGATACAAGACCTTTGAATACAGGCAGGGAGCAAGTCTGTTACCAGCAAAACCTGGTGAGCTCTTTCATGAGCTTAATATAGAAATTAATAAAAAAAAGTTGTAAAAGCTGCGAATCCGTTACAGATTACAGGAATTATTTGCAAAGCAAACAAGTAAACATGAAAAGAGGAGGGAAGGGAAAAACTCCTCCCAGGAGGGATCCAGGATGTGGGGTGTCTTCTGGCAGGAGAGGCAGACACAGTGGGAATTCAGGATGTGCCTAGGGTTGTTAAGAGTTCCCTGACTCCCTTATTGCCAGGGAACTTGAGCATTTTTTCATATGTTTATTTGCCATTTGGGTTTGTTCCTTTGTGAAGTGTTTGCCCATTTCCCGTGCCCATTTCTTGAGTGGCTTGTTTGTTTTGACATTTTGGTTGTTTTGTAGCTCTTTGTATATTCTGGAGATCAGCCCTCTATCACCTAAGTCGTGTGCGAAGATCTTCTCCCATTCTGTGGGTTGCCTTTTTACTTTGTTGATTGTTTCTCTAGCTGTACAGAAGCTTCTTAGTTTGATGAGGTCCCACTTGTTTATTTTGGTCTTGATTTCTACTGCATTTGGAGTCTTTTTTAGGAAGTGAGGGCCTACCCCTAAGTGTTCCAGTGTGTTTCCAACATTTTCTTCCAAAAGTTTGAAGGTTTCTGGATGTAGGTTTAAATCTTTTATCCATTTGGATTTGATCTTCGTATATGGTGAGAGATGTGGGTCTATCTTTTTGTTTCTGCAGGCTATCAACCAGTTGTCCCAACAGCATTTATTGAACAGACCTTCCCATTTGCCTGGGTTGTCGTTTGTCTTTTTGTCAAAGATTATTTGGCTGTATTTGTGTGGGTTCCCATCTGGTGTTTCTATTCTGCTCCATTGATCTTCTTCTCTATCTTTGTGCCAGTACCAGGCTGTTTTGATAACCACTGCCCTATAGTATGTCCAGAGGTCTGGGACTGTGATTCCCCCTGCTAACTTCCTGTTCTTGAGAATGGTTCTAGCTATTCGTGGTTTTTTGTGTTTCCAGATGAACCTTTGAATCATTGTTTCCAGATCTGTGAAGAATGTTTTGGGCAATTTGATTGGGATTGCGTTGAATGTATATATTGCCTTTGGCAGTATAGACATTTTAATGATATTGATTTTACCTATCCAGGAGCATGGGATGTTACTCCATCTTTCTAGATCTTGTTCAATTTCTTTTTTAAGTAGTTTGTAGTTTTCCTCAAATAGGTCTCCAACATTTTTGGTTAGGTTAATTCCCAGATACTTCATGCTTTCCTTTGTTACTTTGAATGGTATCTTGCTGGTTAGATCTTTTTCCAACTTGGGGCTGTTAGCATACACTATGGCTGTTGATTTTTGTTCATTAATTTTGTACCCTGCCACTCTACCGAACTCTCGTATAAGTTCTAGCAGTCTCTGTGTTGAGCCTTTTGGCTCTTCCATATAAAGAATCATGTCATCTGCATATAGTGAAAGCTTGACTTCTTCATTTCCCATTTGGATTCCTTTGATTTCTTTTTCTTGTCTTATGGCCTCAGCGAGTACCTCTAGAACTATGTTGAATAGCAGCGGAGAAAGCGGACATCCCTGTCTTGTTCCAGATCTCAGTGGGAAGGGTTCCAGTTTTTCTCCATTCAGGATGATGCTGGCATTGGGTTTTGCATATATTGCTTTGATTATGTTGTGGATTTTTCCATCTATGCCTACCTTGGTTAGGGTCTTTAGCAGGAAGTTGTGCTGGATTTTGTCGAAAGCTTTTTCTGCATCTATTGATACTATCATGTGATTCTTGTTTTTCAGTTTTTGGATGTGGTGTATCACATTTATGGATTTCCGAATGTTGAACCATCCCTGCATTCCAGGGATGAATCCTACTTGATCTGGATGAATGATCTGTCTGATGTGTTTTTGAATTCTGTTGGCTAGGATTTTGTTGAGAATCTTAGCATCAATGTTCATCAAAGAGATAGGTCTGTAGTTTTCCTTCTCTGTAGGATCTCTGCCCGGTTTTGGGATTAAGGTAATGTTGGCTTCATAGAATGAGTTTGGAAGGGTTGCTTCCTTTTCTATAGTTTTGAAGAGTTTGTAGAGGATTGGGGTTAGTTCTGTTCGGAATGTTTTGTAGAATTCTGGAGTGAAGCCGTCTGGGCCTGGGCTTTTCTTTGTTGGGAGGTCTTTAATCACTGATTCAATCTCTGCTTCAGTTATGGGTTTGTTCAGGTTGATTGTTGCCTCTGGGCTAAGTTTTGGCAGGTTGTGTGAGTCTAAGAACTTTTCCATTTCTTGGTGGTCTTCTGATTTGTTGGAGTACAGTGCTTTGTAGTAATTTCTGATTATGTTCTTAATGGTTGTAATGTCTGTTGTTATGTTGCCTTTTTCATCTTTGATGCTGTTAATTCTTGCTTTCTCTTGTTTTTTCTTTGTCAGTCGGGCCAGCGGGGTGTCTATTTTGTTTATCTTTTCAAAAAACCAGCTTTTTGATTTGTTGATTTTGTGTATGGTTTTTTTTATTTCTATCTGGTTGATTTCCTCCCTTGTTTTGATGATTTCTTGTTTCCTGTTGTGTGTGGGGCTCATCTGCTGCTGCTTTTCCAATTCCTGGAGGTGTGTGGTTAGTTCCTGTATTTGGCGCCTCTCTTGGGCCTTGACATGAGCTCCAATTGCGATGAGTTTACCCCGTAGCACTGCTTTGGCAGTGTCCCACAAGTTTTGGAATGTTGTATCAGAGTTTTCATTGGTTTCCATAAATTTTTTGATCTCATCTTTAATTTCTTCCCTGACCCATTGTTCGTTCAATAGCATATTGTTCAACCTCCAAGAGTTTCTATATTTCCTTGGGCATTTTGAATTGCTGATTTCCAGTTTCATTCCGTGGTGGTCTGAGAGGGTACATGGTATGATTTCTATCTTTTTGAAGTTATTTAGATTTGCTTTGTGTCCTATCATGTGGTCGATCCTGGAGAAGGTGCCATGTACTGCTGAAAAAAATGTATAATCTGTGGTCTTAGGATAAAAAATTCTATAAATGTCTACCAAGTCCAGTTGTTCTAATGTTTGTACGAGCTCTGTTGTTTCTTTGTTGAGTTTTTGTTTTGTTGATCTGTCTATAGTTGTTAGCGGGGTGTTAAGATCGCCCACTATTATTTTGTGTGTATCTATGTCTCCCCTTAAGTCTGTAAGTAGTTGCTTCACGAAGCTAGGCGCATTGGAATTAGGTGCATATATGTTCACGATTGTAATTACTTCTTGATGGATCAGTCCCTTCACCAATATATAATGTCCTTCTCTGTCCTTTTTGATGTCTGTCAGCTTGAAGTCTAGGTCATCTGAGATTAGAACAGCTATACCAGCCTTTTTTTCTCGTCCATTGGCATGAAATGTCTTTTTCCATCCTTTCACTTTAAATTTCTTACAGGATTTTCTGGTTAGATGTGTCTCTTGTAGGCAACATATAGTTGGGTGCTGTTTGATGATCCATTCCGTTAATCTATGCCTTTTGATTGGTGAGTTTAAGCCATTTGTGTTTAGAGATAATATTGAGAGGAATTGGTTTTGGGCTGCCATGAGTGTAAGTGTGCAAGTGTGTATTTGCGACTATTAGAGTTTTTGATTGGTTGACTTTTCTTGTATGGATTTTAGTGGGGAGGTCTTCCCATTTGCCATCTTTGATTTTGGTTTGTATTTTTTCTTTCTGGGTTTAGCACCTTCCTGAGGAGATTTTCCAGAGCTGGTTTCGTGTTGATGTATTCTTCGAGTTTCTCTTTACTGTTGAAGTATTTGATTTCATTCTCAAATATAAATGAGAGCTTTGCTGGGTACATTATTCTTGGTTGGCAGTTGTTTTGTTTCAGGATTTGATAGGTTTTACCCCATTCTCTCCTTGCTTGGAGCGTTTCTTCTGATAGGTCGGCTGTGATCCTGATTTCCCTTCCCCTGAAAGTAATCTTATCCTTTTTTCTTACTTGCCTTAGAATGGTTTTCTTGTATTCACTTGAAGGTAGCTTGAGGACCACATGTCTGGGAGACGATTTGTTTGGGTCGTATCTACTAGGGGTTCTTTGTCCTTCCTGGATTTGTGCTAGATTTATATTTCCAGTATTCTGGAAGTTCTCCTGTATTATCTCATTGAGCACTCGTTGCAAGCCTGTCTCCTTTTCCACTCCTTCGGGAAGGCCTATTATTCTAATATTTGATTTTTTGAGGTTGTCTTTCATTTCCTGTATGGACCTATTGGCTTTCTCTAGATTTGTCTCCAACTGTTTGATGAGCTGCTGCCTTTCATTCTGATTGTCTTCCAATTCTGATATTCTGTCTTCTGCTGTGTTCATTCTGTTGGTTAGGCTTTCAATTTTGTTCTCTATATCAAGGATTCCCTTTTTGACTTGATTTATTTCTGCAGTGATATGGTTTTCGAATGCCTTAGACTCTTCCCAGCGCTTTTCACTCTCTCTGACGAATTTCATCATTAGCTTCTTAAAGTCCTTATCTGATAGTTCCTCTATGTCTTCATCTTGCATCTCAGATATTGGGATTAGTTTTTGGTTGTATTGGGAGGGAGTGCTTGATCTTTCCTCTGGGTCATTGCTTTTTCTGATACTTCTCCACATTGTGTTTTTACTTCTTGTTGTTTTGAGATTTTAGCGATGATTCAGCTGAGCCGGCTCTGGTTTGGGGTCTCCGGCTGAGCCCAGCAGGGCTTACTGCCTGAGTCACCAGCTGCTTTCAGGGTCTGTAGATCACAGCCCCGAGTTGGGTCAGGAGGCTTTGTGGGCCAGCCCTAGTGCCAGGCCCATTCCCCTGTGGCTCCCTCTCAAAGGCAGTGCCCTACAGATTCACTCTGCCTAGCCGCGCCTGGGCTTTGGGTCACAAGGCTAATACAGCGGGGGTCTCTGCCTCAGTGCTGAGCCGAGACTCTCCTTCAGGGCTTGAGGTTAGCACAGCAAGGGCTCCTGCTGCTCGGAGCCTAAAATCCCCAACCCCGGCCTGTGCTGGGCTGGAGATCTCCGAGGCCCCAGTGCCAAACTCGGAAGCACTGCTCCGCCGAGGGCTGCAACACCACAGGCAGGTCTTTCCGAGCGGGCTCCTGCTGGGAAAACCTGTCCGGCCAGTTCAGCTGAGCCCGCTCCGGTCTGGCCTCTCTAGCTGAGCCCAGCTGGGGACTCCGCCCTGAAGAAGCCACTTCCTCAGCTGCACTCTCTCAAGGATGGAAGCGGATCTCTGAGAGGCACAGAGCCCTTTAGGTGAGACGTGCCCCCACTAGTCTGCTCCTCTGCCCAGGATGTGAGGCCCTGTCGAGCGTTGCCCAGCCTCTGGGGCTCAGGGCGAGTCCAGCAACAGGATCCACTGACTCTCCCGCAGCCAGTCCACAGCTCGGAGCCGATATGGGGATCTCTGAGCCCCAGTCCCACAGTGCTGCTCCTGTTCCCTCTGCACTCTCCCAGAGCCGCTGAGCAGCGGGTAGGCAAGCCTCTGGGAAATCTCCCCAGCTTTTCCTCCACTTCTGCAGGGATAATGCACCCAATGATCAGTCCAGTAGCCTCCTCTGGGGGCTCCTGCCTTCCAGGGGACTGGTGCCCCTGTCGGTGTGGGCGCCTATCCTTCCAGCCGCCTCTGTTTTCCCTGGGGCGGTTGAGCCTCTGCCGCCTTCCCTCTGCCTGGGATCGTGACTCACCAGGTTTCTCGCGGCGTGCTGTATTTTCTTTCCTACTTTTTGCGGCTATTCCTTCACGCTGTGTAGATCTTCTTGCTTTAGTGAACTCCAGTGACCTTCTCGCTCTTCTCCCTACAGTTTCGCGCCTCCTGGCCTGTTTCTCTGTTGGATCGGCTCCCCTCCTTCCCTACTCCACCCTACACCAGCTCTCTGCAGTCTGCCATTTTTTCAGTCTCGAGAGCTAATTCAATCAAGGAAACACTGCATGTTGGTGAAGCGCATATTGAAGAAGAATCAGCTGAGTGGTTCTTGTGGGAGAACAACTCCATTTGGCTCACTAACTTCACACACCATCAGGCTTCCAAGCAGCTCTCAAGGAAACTCAGTTTTCACACTCTATGCTTAGTGCCCTTTGAGTGCATTATCTAGGAATGAACCTGGTAGAGCATCCCACACAAACTAATGCTCCACATGCGGGTTTCACATGCCACCAACTCCACATTCACAGGCAACTTCAGCGGCACCGCCGTTTTCAGATAGCCCTCAATGCAAAGGCTCTAGACGCAAATATTGGTGTGAGAGCTAATTCAATCAAGGAAACACTGCATGTTGGTGAAGGGCATATTGAAGAAGAATCAGCCGAGTGGTTCTTGTGGGAGAACAACTCCATTTGGCTCACTAACTTCACACACCATCAGGCTTCCAAGCAGCTCTCAAGGAAACTCAGTTTTCACACTCTATGCTTAGTGCCCTTTGAGTGCATTATCTAGGAATGACCCTGGTAGAGCATCCCACACACGAATGCTCCACATGCGGGTTTCACATGCCACCAACTCCACATTCACAGGCAACTTCAGCGCCACAGCCGTTTTCAGATAGCCCTCAATGCAAAGGCTCTAGACGCAAATATTGGTGTGAGAGCTAATTCAATCAAGGAAACACTGCATGTTGGTAAAGGGCATATTGAAGAAGAATCAGCCGAGTGGTTCTTGTGGGAGAACAACTCCATTTGGCTCACTAAGCTCACAAACCATCAGCCTTCCAAGCAGCTCTCAAGGAAACTCAGTTTTCACACTCTATGCTTAATGCCCTTTGAGAGCCTAGAACTGAAATGAAGCTTGGTGAGCATCCCACACAAACCAATGCTCCACATGCGGGTTTCACATGCCACCAACTCCACATTCACAGGCAACTTCAGCGCCACAGCCGTTTTCAGATAGCCCTCAATGCAAAGGCTCTAGACGCAAATATTGGTGTGAGAGCTAATTCAATCAAGGAAACACAGCATGTTGGTGAAGGGCATATTGAAGAAGAATCAGCCGAGTGGTTCTTGTGGGAGAACAACTCCATTTGGCTCACTAAGCTCACAAACCATCAGCCTTCCAAGCAGCTCTCAAGGAAACTCAGTTTTCACACTATATGCTTAATGCCCTTTGAGAGCCTAGGACTGAAATGAAGCTTGGTGAGCATCCCAAACAAACCAATGCTCCACATGCGGGTTTCACATGCCACCAACTCCACATTCACAGGCAAATTCAGCACCACAGCCGTTTTCAGATAGCCCTCAATGCAAAGGCTCTAGACGCAAATATTGGTGTGAGAGCTATTTCAATCAAGGAAACACTGCATGTTGGTGAAGGGCATATTGAATAAGAATCAGCCGAGTGGTTCTTGTGGGAGAACACCTCGATTTGGCTCACTAAGCTCACACACCATCAGGCTTCCAAGCAGCTCTCAAGGAAACTCAGTTTTCACACTCTATGCTTAGTGCTCTTTGAGTGCATTATCTTGGAATGAACCTGGTAGAGCATCCCACACAAACGAATGCTCCCACATGCGGGTTTCACATGCCACCAACTCCACATTCACAGACAACTTCAGCGCCAAAGCCATTGTCAGATAGCCCTCAATACAAAGGCTCTAGACGCAAATATTGGTGTGAGAGCTAATTCATCAAGGAAACACTGCATGTTGGTGAAGGGCATATTGAAGAAGAATCAGCCGAGTGGTTCTTGTGGGAGAACAACTCCATTTGGCTCACTAACTTCCACACACCATCAGGCTTCCAAGCAGCTCTCAAGGAAACTCAGTTTTCACACTCTATGCTTAGTGCCCTTTGAGTGCCCTAGGACTGAAATGACCCTGGTAGAGCATCCCACACAAACGAATGCTCCACATGCGGGTTTCTCATGCCACCAACTCCACATTCACAGGCAACTTCAGCGCCACAGCCGTTTTCAGATAGCCCTCAATGCAAAGGCTCTAGATGCAAATATTGGTGTGAGAGCTAATTCAATCAAGGGAAACACTGCATGTTGGCGAAGGGCATATTGAAGAAGAATCAGCCGAGTGGTTCTTGTGGCCAGAACATCTCCATTTGGCTCACTAACTTCACACACCATTAAGCTTCCAAGCAGCTCTCAAGAAAACTCAGTTTTCACACTCTATGCTTAGTGCCCTTTGAGTGCATTATCTAGGAATGAAACCTGGTAGAGCATCCCACACAAACGAATGCTCCACACATGCGGGTTTCACATGCCACCAACTCCACATTCACAGGGCAACCTTCAGCGCCACAGCCGTTTTCAGATAGCCCTCAATGCAAAGGCTCTAGACGCAAATAGTGGTTGTGAGAGCTAATTCAATCAAGGAAACACTGCATGTTGGCGAAGGGCATATTGAAGAAGAATCAGCCGAGTGGTTCTTGTGGGAGAACAACTCCATTTTGCTCACTAACTTCACACACCATCAGGCTTCCAAGCAGCTCTCAAGGAAACTCAGTTTTCACACTCTATGCTTAGTGCCCTTTGAGTGCATTATCTAGGAATGAACCTGGTTAGAGCATCCCACACAAACGAATGCTCCACATGCGGGTTTCACATGCCACCAACTCCACATTCACAGGCAACTTCAGCGCCACAGCCGTTTTCAGATAGCCCTCAATGCAAAGGCTCTAGACGCAAATATTGGTGTGAGAGCTAATTCAAATCAAGGAAACACTGCATGTTGGTGAAGGGCATATTGAAGAAGAATCAGCCGAGTGGTTCTTGTGGGAGAACAACTCCATTTGGCTCACTAACTTCACAACACCATCAGGCTTTCCAAAGCAGCTCTCAAGGAAACTCAGTTTTCACACTCTATGCTTAGTGCCCTTTGAGAGCCTAGGACTGAAATGAAGCTTGGTGAGCATCCCACACAAACCAATGCTCCACATGCGGGTTTCACATGCCACCAACTCCACATTCACAAGGCAAACTTCAGCGCCACAGCCGTTTTCAGATAGCCCTCAATGCAAAAGGCTCTAGACGCAAATATTGGTGTGAGAGCTAATTTCAATCAAGGAAACACTGCATGTTGGTGAAGGGCATATTGAAGAAGAATCAGCCGAGTGGTTCTTGTGGGAGAACAACTCCATTTGGCTCACTAAGCTCACAAACCATCAGCCTTTCCCAAGCAGCTCTCAAGGAAACTCAGTTTTCACACTAATGCTTAATGCCCTTTGAGAGCCTAGGACTGAAATGAAGCTTGGTGAGCATCCCAAACAAACCAATGCTCCACATGCGGGTTTCACATGCCACCAACTCCACATTCACAGGCAACTTCAGCGCCACAGCCGTTTTCAGATAGCCCCTCAATGCAAAGGCTCTAGACCGCAAATATTGGTGTGAGAGCTAATTCAATCAAGGAAACACTGCATGTTGGCGAAGGGCATATTGAAGAAGAAATCAGCCGAGTGGTTCTTGTGGGAGAACAACTCCATTTTGCTCACTAACTTCACACACCATCAGGCTTCCAAGCAGCTCTCAAGGAAACTCAGTTTCACACTCTATGCTTTAGTGCCCTTTGAGTGCATTATCTAGGAATGAACCTGGTAGAGCATCCACACAAACGAATGCTCCACATGCGGGTTTCACATGCCACCAACTCCACATTCACAGGCAACTTCAGCGCCACAGCCGTTTTCAGATAGCCCTCAATGCAAAGGCTCTAGACGCAAATAGTGGTGTGAGAGCTAATTCAATCAAGGAAACACTGCATGTTGGTGAAGGGCATATTGAAGAAGAAATCAGCCGAGTGGTTCTTGTGGAGAACAACTCCATTTGGCTCACTAACTTCACACACCATCAGGCTTCCAAGCAGCTCTCTAGGAAACTCAGTTTTCACACTCTATGCTTAGTGCCCTTTGAGAGCCTAGGGACTGAAATGAAGCTTGGTGAGCATCCCACACAAACCAATGCTCCACATGCGGGTTTCACATGCCACCAACTCCACATTCACAGGCAACTTCAGCGCCACAGCCGTTTTCAGATAGCCCTCAATGCAAAGGCTCTAGACGCAAATATTGGTGTGAGAGCTAATTCAATCAAGGAAACACTGCATGTTGGTGAAGGGCATATTGAAGAAGAATCAGCCGAGTGGTTCTTGTGGGAGAACAACTCCATTTGGCTCACTAAGCTCACAAACCATCAGCCTTCCAAGCAGCTCTCAAGGAAACTCAGTTTTCACACTATATGCTTAATGCCCTTTGAGAGCCTAGGACTGAAATGAAGCTTGGTGAGCATCCCAAACAAACCAATGCTCCACATGCGGGTTTCACATGCCACCAACTCCACATTCACAGGCAACTTCAGCGCCACAGCCGTTTTCAGATAGCCCTCAATGCAAACGCTCTAGACGCAAATATTGGTGTGAGAGCTAATTCAATCAAGGAAACACTGCATGTTGGTGAAGGGCATATTGAAGAAGAATCAGCCGAGTGGTTTTTGTGGGAGAACACCTCGATTTGGCTCACTAAGCTCACACACCATCAGGCTTCCAAGCAGCTCTCAAGGAAACTCAGTTTTCACACTCTATGCTTAGTGCTCTTTGAGTGCATTATCTAGGAATGAACCTGGTAGAGCATCCCACACAAACGAATGCTCCACATGCGGGTTTCTCATGCCACCAACTCCACATTCACAGGCAACTTCAGCGTCACAGCCGTTTTTAGATAGCCCTCAATGCAAAGGCTCTAGATGCAAATATTGGTGTGAGAGCTAATTGAATCAAGGAAACACTGCATGTTGGTGAAGGGCATATTGAAGAAGAATCAGCCGAGTGGTTCTTGTGGGAGAACAACTCCATTTGGCTCACTAACTTCACACACCATCAGGCTTCCAAGCAGCTCTCAAGGAAACTCACTTTTCACACTCTATGCTTAGTGCTCTTTCAGTGCCTCGGACTGAAATGAAGCTTGGCGAGCATCCCACACAAACGAATGCTCCACATGCGGGTTTCACATGCCACCAACTCCACATTCACAGGCAACTTCAGCGCCACAGCCGCTTTCAGATAGCCCTCAATGCAAAGGCTCTAGACGCAAATATTGGTGTGAGAGCTAATTCAATCAAGGAAACACTGCATGTTGGTGAAGGGCACATTAAAGAAGAATCAGCCGAGTGGTTCTTGTGGGAGAACAACTCCATTTGGCTCCCGAACTTCACACACCATCAGGCTTCCAAGCAGCTCTCAAGGAAACTCAGTTTTCACACTCTATGCTTAGTGCCCTTTGAGTGCATTATCTAGGAATGAGGCTGGTAGAGCATCCCACACAAACCAATGCTCCACATGCGGGTTTCACATGCCACCAACTCCACATTCACAGGCAACTTCAGCGCCACAGCCATTTTCAGATAGCCCTCAATGCAAAGGCTCTAGACGCAAATATTGGTGTGAGAGCTAATTCAATCAAGGAAACACTGCATATTGGTAAAAGGCATATTGAAGAAGAATCAGCCGAGTGGTTCTTGTGGGAGAACACCTCGATTTGGCTCACTAAGCTCACAAACCATCAGGCTTCCAAGCAGCTCTCAAGGAAACTCAGTTTTCACACTCTATGCTTAGTGCTCTTTGAGTGCATTATCTAGGAATGAACCTGGTACAGCATCCCACACAAACGAATGCTCCACATGCGGGTTTCACATGCCACCAACTCCACATTCAAAGGCAACTTCAGCGTCACAGCCGTTTTCAGATAGCCCTCAATGCAAAGGCTCTAGACGCAAATATTGGTGTGAGAGCTAATTCAATCAAGGAAACACTGCATGTTGGTGAAGGGCATATTGAAGAAGAATCAGCCGAGTGGTTCTTGTGGGAGAACAACTCCATTTGGCTCACTAACTTCACACACCATCAGGCTTCCAAGCAGCTCTCAAGGAAACTCAGTTTTCACACTCTATGCTTAGTGCCCTTTGAGTGCCTAGGACTGAAATGAACCTGGTAGAGCATCCCACACAAACGAATGCTCCACATGCGGGTTTCTCATGCCACCAACTCCACATTCACAGGCAACTTCAGCGCCACAGCCGTTTTCAGATAGCCCTCAATGCAAAGGCTCTAGACGCAAATATTTGTGTGAGAGCTAATTCAATCAAGGAAACACTGCATGTTGGCGAAGGGGCATATTGAAGAAGAATCAGCCGAGTGGTTCTTGTGGGAGAACAACTCCATTTTGCTCACTAACTTCACACACCATCAGGCTTCCAAGCAGCTCTCAAGGAAACTCAGTTTTCACACTCTATGCTTAGTGCCCTTTGAGTGCATTATCTAGGAATGACCCTGGTAGAGATCCCACACACGAATGCTCCACATGCGGGTTTCACATGCCACCAACTCCACATTCACAGGCAACTTCAGCGCCACAGCCGTTTTCAGATAGCCCTCAATGCAAAGGCTCTAGACGCAAATATTGGTGTGAGAGCTAATTCAATCAAGGAAACACTGCATGTTGGTAAAGGGCATATTGAAGAAGAATCAGCCGAGTGGTTCTTGTGGGAGAACAACTCCATTTGGCTCACTAACTTCACACACCATCAGGCTTCCAAGCAGCTCTCAAGAAAACTCAGTTTTCACACTCTATGCTTAGTGCCCTTTGAGTGCATTATTTAGGAATGAACCTGGTAGAGCATCCCACACAAACCAATGCTCCACATGCGGGTTTCACATGCCATCAACTCCACATTCACAGGCAACTTCAGCGCCACAGCCGTTTTCAGATAGCCCTCAATGCAAAGGCTCTAGACGCAAATATTGGTGTGAGAGTTAATTCAATCAAGGAAACACTGCATGTTGGTGAAGGGCATATTGAAGAAGAATCAGCCGAGTGGTTCTTGTGGGAGAACAACTCCATTTGGCTCGCTAAGCTCACAAACCATCAGCCTTCCAAGCAGCTCTCAAGGAAACTGTTTTCACACTCTATGCTTAATGCCCTTTGAGAGCCTAGGACTGAAATGAAGCTTGGTGAGCATCCCACACAAACGAATGCTCCACATGCGGGTTTCACATGCCACCAACTCCACATTCACAGGCAACTTCAGCGCCAAAGCCGTTTTCAGATAGTCCTCAATGCAAAGGCTCTAGACGCAAATATTGGTGTGAGAGCTAATTCAATCAAGGAAACACTGCATGTTGGTGAAGGGCATATTGAAGAAGAATCAGCCGAGTGGTTCTTGTGGGAGAACAACTCCATTTGGCTCACTAAGCTCACAAACCATCAGCCTTCCAAGCAGCTCTCAAGGAAACTCAGTTTTCACACTATATGCTTAATGCCCTTTGAGAGCCTAGGACTGAAATGAAGCTTGGTGAGCATCCCAAACAAACCAATGCTCCACATGCGGGTTTCACATGCCACCAACTCCACATTCACAGGCAACTTCAGCGCCACAGCCGTTTTCAGATAGCCCTCAATGCAAAGGCTCTAGACGCAAATATTGGTGTGAGAGCTAATTCAATCAAGGAAACACTGCATGTTGGTAAAGGGCATATTGAAGAAGAATCAGCCGAGTGGTTCTTGTGGGAGAACAACTCCATTTGGCTCACTAACTTCACACACCATTAAGTTTCCAAGCAGCTCTCAAGAAAACTCAGTTTTCACACTCTATGCTTAGTGCCCTTTGAGTGCATTATCTAGGAATGAACCTGGTAGAGCATCCCACACAAACCAATGCTCCACATGCGGGTTTCACATGCCATCAACTCCACATTCACAGGCAACTTCAGCGCCACAGCCGTTTTCAGATAGCCCTCAATGCAAAGGCTCTAGACGCAAATATTGGTGTGAGAGTTAATTCAATCAAGGAAACACTGCATGTTGGTGAAGGGCATATTGAAGAAGAATCAGCCGAGTGGTTCTTGTGGGAGAACAACTCCATTTGGCTCACTAAGCTCACAAACCATCAGCCTTCCAAGCAGCTCTCAAGGAAACTCAGTTTTCACACTCTATGCTTAATGCCCTTTGAGAGCCTAGGACTGAAATGAAGCTTGGTGAGCATCCCACACAAACCAATGCTCCACATGCGGGTTTCACATGCCACCAACTCCACATTCACAGGCAACTTCAGCGCCACAGCCGTTTTCAGATAGCCCTCAATGCAAAGGCTCTAGACGCAAATAGTGGTGTGAGAGCTAATTCAATCAAGGAAACACTGCATGTTGGTGAAGGGCATATTGAAGAAGAATCAGCCGAGTGGTTCTTGTGGGAGAACAACTCCATTTGGCTCACTAAGCTCACAAACCATCAGCCTTCCAAGCAGCTCTCAAGGAAACTCAGTTTTCACACTATATGTTTAATGCCCTTTGAGAGCCTAGGACTGAAATGAAGCTTGGTGAGCATCCCAAACAAACCAATGCTCCACATGCGGGTTTCACATGCCACCAACTCCACATTCACAGGCAAATTCAGCGCCACAGCCGTTTCCAGATAGCCCTCAATGCAAAGGCTCTAGACGCAAATATTGGTGTGAGAGCTAATTCAATCAAGGAAACACTGCATGTTGGTGAAGGGCATATTGAAGAAGAATCAGCCGAGTGGTTCTTTTGGGGAACACCTCGATTTGGCTCACTAAGCTCACACACCATCAGGCTTCCAAGCAGCTCTCAAGGAAACTCAGTTTTCACACTCTATGCTTAGTGCTCTTTGAGTGCATTATCTAGGAATGAACCTGGTAGAGCATCCCACACAAACGAATGCTCCACATGCGGGTTTCACATGCCACCAACTCCACATTCACAGACAACTTCAGCGTCACAGCCGTTTTTAGATAGCCCTCAATGCAAAGGCTCTAGACGCAAATATTGGTGTGAGAGCTAATTCAATCAAGGAAACACTGCATGTTGGTGAAGGGCATATTGAAGAAGAATCAGCCGTGTGGTTCTTGTGGGAGAACAACTCCATTTGGCTCACTAACTTCACACACCATCAGGCTTCCAAGCAGCTCTCAAGGAAACTTAGTTTTCACACTCTATGCTTAGTGCCCTTTGAGTGCCTAGGACTGAAATGAACCTGGTACAGCATCCCACACAAACGAATGCTCCACATGCGGGTTTCTCATGCCACCAACTCCACATTCACAGGCAACTTCAGCGCCACAGCCGTTTTCAGATAGCCCTCAATGCAAAGGCTCTAGACGCAAATAGTGGTGTGAGAGCTAATTCAATCAAGGAAACACTGCATGTTGGTGAAGGGCATATTGAAGAAGAATCAGCCGAGTGGTTCTTGTGGGAGAACAACTCCATTTTGCTCACTAACTTCACACACCATCAGGCTTCCAAGCAGCTCTCAAGGAAACTCAGTTTTCACACTCTATGCTTAGTGCCCTTTGAGTGCATTATCTAGGAATGAACCTGGTACAGCATCCCACACAAACGAATGCTCCACATGCGGGTTTCACATGCCACCAACTCCACATTCACAGCCAACTTCAGCGCCACAGCCGTTTTCAGATAGCCCTCAATGCAAAGGCTCTAGATGCAAATATTGGTGTGAGAGTTAATTCAATCAAGGAAACACTGCATGTTGGTGAAGGGCATATTGAATAAGAATCAGCCGAGTGGTTCTTGTGGGAGAACAACTCCATTTGGCTCACTAACTTCACACACCATTAGGCTTCCAAGCAGCTCTCAAGAAAACTCAGTTTTCACACTCTATGCTTAGTGCCCTTTGAGTGCATTATCTAGGAATGAACCTGGTAGAGCATCCCACACAAACGAATGCTCCACATGCGGGTTTCACATGCCATCAACTCCACATTCACAGGCAACTTCAGCGCCACAGCCGTTTTCAGATAGCCCTCAATGCAAAGGCTCTAGACGCAAATATTGGTGTGAGAGTTAATTCAATCAAGGAAACACTGCATGTTGGTGAAGGGCATATTGAAGAAGAATCAGCCGAGTGGTTCTTGTGGGAGAACAACTCCATTTGGCTCACTAAGCTCACAAACCATCAGCCTTCCAAGCAGCTCTCAAGGAAACTCAGTTTTCACACTCTATGCTTAATGCCCTTTGAGAGCCTAGGACTGAAATGAAGCTTGGTGAGCATCCCACACAAACCAATGCTCCACATGCGGGTTTCACATGCCACCAACTCCACATTCACAGGCAACTTCAGCGCCACAGCCGTTTTCAGATAGCCCTCAATGCAAAGGATCTAGACGCAAATATTGGTGTGAGAGCTAATTCAATCAAGGAAACACTGCATGTTGGTGAAGGGCATATTGAAGAAGAATCAGCCGAGTGGTTCTTGTGGGAGAACAACTCCATTTGGCTCACTAAGCTCACAAACCATCAGCCTTCCAAGCAGCTCTCAAGGAAACTCAGTTTTCACACTATATGCTTAATGCCATTTGAGAGCCTAGGACTGAAATGAAGCTTGGTGAGCATCCCAAACAAACCAATGCTCCACATGCGGGTTTCACATGCCACCAACTCCACATTCACAGGCAAATTCAGCGCCACAGCCGTTTTCAGATAGCCCTCAATGCAAAGGCTCTAGACGCAAATATTGGTGTGAGAGCTAATTCAATCAAGGAAACACTGCATGTTGGTGAAGGGCATATTGAAGAAGAATCAGCCGAGTGGTTCTTGTGGGAGAACACCTCGATTTGGCTCACTAAGCTCACACACCATCAGGCTTCCAAGCAGCTCTCAAGGAAACTCAGTTTTCACACTCTATGCTTAGTGCTCTTTGAGTGCATTATCTAGGAATGAACCTGGTACAGCATCCCACACAAACGAATGCTCCACATGCGGGTTTCACATGCCACCAACTCCACATTCACAGGCAACTTCAGCGTCACAGCCGTTTTTAAATAGCCCTCAATGCAAAGGCTCTAGACGCAAATAGTGGTGTGAGAGCTAATTCAATCAAGGAAACACTGCATGTTGGTGAAGGGCATATTGAAGAAGAATCAGCCGAGTGGTTCTTGTGGGAGAACAACTCCATTTGGCTCACTAACTTCACACACCATCAGGCTTCCAAGCAGCTCTCAAGGAAACTCAGTTTTCACACTCTATGCTTAGTGCCCTTTGAGTGCCTAGGACTGAAATGAACCTGGTAGAGCATCCCACACAAACGAATGCTCCACATGCGGGTTTCTCATGCCACCAACTCCACATTCACAGGCAACTTCAGCGCCACAGCCGTTTTCAGATCGCCCTCAATGCAAAGGCTCTAGACGCAAATATTGGTGTGAGAGCTAATTCAATCAAGGAAACACTGCATGTTGGCGAAGGGCATATTGAAGAAGAATCAGCCGAGTGGTTCTTGTGGGAGAACAACTCCATTTTGCTCACTAACTTCACACACCATCAGGCTTCCAAGCAGCTTTCAAGGAAACTCAGTTTTCACACTCTATGCTTAGTGCCCTTTGAGTGCATAATCTAGGAATGAAGCTGGTACAGCATCCCACACAAACGAATGCTCCACATGCGGGTTTCACATGCCACCAACTCCACATTCACAGCCAACTTCAGCGCCACAGCCGTTTTCAGATAGCCCTCAATGCAAAGGCTCTAGACGCAAATATTGGTGTGAGAGCTAATTCAATCAAGGAAACACTGCATGTTGGTAAAGGGCATATTGAATAAGAATCAGCCGAGTGGTTCTTGTGGGAGAACAACTCCATTTGGCTCACTAACTTCACACACCATTAGGCTTCCAACAGCTCTCAAGAAAACTCAGTTTTCACACTCTATGCTTAGTGCCCTTTGAGTGCATTATCTAGGAATGAACCTGGTAGAGCATCCCACACAAACGAATGATCCACATGCGGGTTTCACATGCCATCAACTCCACATTCACAGGCAACTTCAGCGCCACAGCCGTTTTCAGATAGCCCTCAATGCAAAGGCTCTAGACGCAAATATTGGTGTGAGAGTTAATTCAATCAAGGAAACACTGCATGTTGGTGAAGGGCATATTGAAGAAGAATCAGCCGAGTGGTTCTTGTGGGAGAACAACTCCATTTGGCTCACTAAGCTCACAAACCATCAGCCTTCCAAGCAGCTCTCAAGGAAACTCAGTTTTCACACTCTATGCTTAATGCCCTTTGAGAGCCTAGGACTGAAATGAAGCTTGGTGAGCATCCCACACAAACCAATGCTCCACATGCGGGTTTCACATGCCACCAACTCCACATTCACAGGCAACTTCAGCGCCACAGCCGTTTTCAGATAGCCCTCAATGCAAAGGCTCTAGACGCAAATAGTGGTGTGAGAGCTAATTCAATCAAGGAAACACTGCATGTTGGTGAAGGGCATATTGAAGAAGAATCAGCCGAGTGGTTCTTGTGGGAGAACAACTCCATTTGGCTCACTAAGCTCACAAACCATCAGCCTTCCAAGCAGCTCTCAAGGAAACTCAGTTTTCACACTATATGCTTAATGCCATTTGAGAGCCTAGGACTGAAATGAAGCTTGGTGAGCATCCCAAACAAACCAATGCTCCACATGCGGGTTTCACATGCCACCAACTCCACATTCACAGGCAAATTCAGCGCCACAGCCGTTTTCAGATAGCCCTCAATGCAAAGGCTCTAGACGCAAATATTGGTGTGAGAGCTAATTCAATCAAGGAAACACTGCATGTTGGTGAAGGGCATATTGAAGAAGAATCAGCCGAGTGGTTCTTTTGGGGAACACCTCGATTTGGCTCACTAAGCTCACACACCATCAGGCTTCCAAGCAGCTCTCAAGGAAACTCAGTTTTCACACTCTATGCTTAGTGCTCTTTGAGTGCATTATCTAGGAATGAACCTGGTACAGCATCCCACACAAACGAATGCTCCACATGCGGGTTTCACATGCCACCAACTCCACATTCACAGGCAACTTCAGCGTCACAGCCGTTTTCAGATAGCCCTCAATGCAAAGGCTCTAGACGCAAATAGTGGTGTGAGAGCTAATTCAATCAAGGAAACACTGCATGTTGGTGAAGGGCATATTGAAGAAGAATCAGCCGAGTGGTTCTTGTGGGAGAACAACTCCATTTGGCTCACTAACTTCACACACCATCAGGCTTCCAAGCAGCTCTCAAGGAAACTCAGTTTTCACACTCTATGCTTAGTGCCCTTTGAGTGCCTAGGACTGAAATGAACCTGGTAGAGCATCCCACACAAACGAATGCTCTACATGCGGGTTTCTCATGCCACCAACTCCACATTCACAGGCAACTTCAGCGCCACAGCCGTTTTCAGATAGCCCTCAATGCAAAGGCTCTAGACGCAAATATTGGTGTGAGAGTTAATTCAATCAAGGAAACACTGCATGTTGGTGAAGGGCATATTGAAGAAGAATCAGCCGAGTGGTTCTTGTCGGAGAACAACTCCATTTGGCTCACTAAGCTCACAAACCATCAGCCTTCCAAGCAGCTCTCAAGGAAACTCACTTTTCACACTCTATGCTTAATGCCCTTTGAGAGCCTTGGACTGAAATGAAGCTTGGTGAGCATCCCAAACAAACCAATGCTCCACATGCGGGTTTCACATGCCACCAACTCCACATTCACAGGCAACTTCAGCGCCACAGCCGTTTTCAGATAGCCCTCAATGCAAAGGCTCTAGATGCAAATATTGGTGTGAGAGCTAATTCAATCAAGGAAACACTGCATGTTGGTAAAAGGCATACTGAAGAAGAATCAGCCGAGTGGTTCTTGTGGGAGAACACCTCGATTTGGCTCACTAAGCTCACACACCATCAGGCTTCCAAGCAGCTCTCAAGGAAACTCAGTTTTCACACTCTATGCTTAGTGCTCTTTGAGTGCATTATCTAGGAATGAACCTGGTCGAGCATCCCACACAAACGAATGCTCCACATGCGAGTTTCACATGCCACCAACTCCACATTCACAGGCAACTTCAGCGTCACAGCCGTTTTTAGATAGCCCTCAATGCAAAGGCTCTAGACGCAAATATTGGTGTGAGAGCTAATTCAATCAAGGAAACACTGCATGTTGGTGAAGGGCATATTGAAGAAGAATCAGCCGAGTGGTTCTTGTGGGAGAACAACTCCATTTGGCTCACTAACTTCACACACCATCAGGCTTCCAAGCAGCTCTCAAGGAAACTCAGTTTTCACACTCTATGCTTAGTGCCCTTTGAGTGCCTAAGACTGAAATGAACCTGGTAGAGCATCCCACACAAACGAATGCTCCACATGCGGGTTTCTCATGCCACCAACTCCACATTCACAGGCAACTTCAGCGCCACAGCCGTTTTCAGATAGCCCTCAATGCAAAGGCTCTAGACGCAAATATTGGTGTGAGAGCTAATTCAATCAAGGAAACACTGCATGTTGGCGAAGGGCATATTGAAGAAGAATCAGCCGAGTGGTTCTTGTGGGAGAACAACTCCATTTGGCTCACTAACTTCACACACCATCAGGCTTCCAAGCAGCTCTCAAGGAAACTCAGTTTTCACACTCTATGCTTAGTGCCCTTTGAGTGCATTATCTAGGAATGACCCTGGTAGAGCATCCCACACACGAATGCTCCACATGCGGGTTTCACATGCCACCAACTCCACATTCACAGGCAACTTCAGCGCCACAGCCGTTTTCAGATAGCCCTCAATGCAAAGGCTCTAGACGCAAATAGTGGTGTGAGAGCTAATTCAATCAAGGAAACACTGCATGTTGGTAAAGGGCATATTGAATAAGAATCAGCCGAGTGGTTCTTGTGGGAGAACAACTCCATTTGGCTCACTAACTTCACACACCATTAGGCTTCCAAGCAGCTCTCAAGAAAACTCAGTTTTCACACTCTATGCTTAGTGCCCTTTGAGTGCATTATCTAGGAATGAACCTGGTAGAGCATCCCACACAAACGAATGCTCCACATGCGGGTTTCACATGCCACCAACTCCACATTCACAGGCAACTTCAGCGCCACAGCCGTTTTCAGATAGCCCTCAATGCAAAGGCTCTAGACGCAAATATTGGTGTGAGAGTTAATTCAATCAAGGAAACACTGCATGTTGGTGAAGGGCATATTGAAGAAGAATCAGCCGAGTGGTTCTTGTGGGAGAACAACTCCATTTGGCTCACTAAGCTCACAAACCATCAGCCTTCCAAGCAGCTCTCAAGGAAACTCAGTTTTCACACTCTATGCTTAATGCCCTTTGAGAGCCTAGGACTGAAATGAAGCTTGGTGAGCATCCCACACAAACCAATGCTCCACATGCGGGTTTCACATGCCACCAACTCCACATTCACAGGCAACTTCAGCGCCACAGCCGTTTTCAGATAGCCCTCAATGCAAAGGCTCTAGACGCAAATATTGGTGTGAGAGCTAATTCAATCAAGGAAACACTGCATGTTGGTGAAGGGCATATTGAAGAAGAATCAGCCGAGTGGTTCTTGTGGGAGAACAACTCCATTTGGCTCACTAAGCTCACAAACCATCAGCCTTCCAAGCAGCTCTCAAGGAAACTCAGTTTTCACACTATATGCTTAATGCCCTTTGAGAGCCTAGGACTGAAATGAAGCTTGGTGAGCATCCCAAACAAACCAATGCTCCACATGCGGGTTTCACATGCCACCAACTCCACATTCACAGGCAAATTCAGCGCCACAGCCGTTTTCAGATAGCCCTCAATGCAAAGGCTCTAGACGCAAATATTGGTGTGAGAGCTAATTCAATCAAGGAAACACTGCATGTTGGTGAAGGGCATATTGAAGAAGAATCAGCCGAGTGGTTCTTGTGGGAGAACAACTCCATTTGGCTCACTAACTTCACACACCATTAAGCTTCCAAGCAGCTCTCAAGAAAACTCAGTTTTCACACTCTATGCTTAGTGCCCTTTGAGTGCATTATCTAGGAATGACCCTGGTAGAGCATCCCACACAAACGAATGCTCCACATGCGGGTTTCACATGCCACCAACTCCACATTCACAGGCAACATCAACGCCACAGCCGTTTTCAGATAGCCCTCAATGCAAAGGCTCTAGACGCAAATATTGGTGTGAGAGCTAATTCAATCAAGGAAACACTGCATGTTGGTGAAGGGCATATTGAAGAAGAATCAGCCGAGTGGTTCTTGTGGGAGAACAACTCCATTTGGCTCACTAACTTCACACACCATCAGGCTTCCAAGCAGCTCTCAAGGAAACTCAGTTTTCACACTCTATGCTTAGTGCCCTTTGAGTGCCTAGGACTGAAATGAATCTGGTAGAGCATCCCACACAAACGAATGCTCCACATGCGGGTTTCACATGCCACCAACTCCACATTCACAGGCAACTTCAGCGCCACAGCCGTTTTCAGATAGCCCTCAATGCAAAGGCTCTAGACGCAAATATTGGTGTGAGAGCTAATTCAATCAAGGAAACACTGCATGTTGGTGAAGGGCATATTGAAGAAGAATCAGCCGAGTGGTTCTTGTGGGAGAACAACTCCATTTGGCTCACTAACTTCACACAGCATTAGGCTTCCAAGCAGCTCTCAAGAAAACTCAGTTTTCACACTCTATGCTTAGTGCCCTTTGAGTGCATTATCTAGGAATGAACCTGGTAGAGCATCCCACACAAACGAATGCTCCACATGCGGGTTTCACATGCCATCAATTCCACATTCACAGGCAACTTCAGCGCCACAGCCGTTTTCAGATAGCCCTCAATGCAAAGGCTCTAGACGCAAATATTGGTGTGAGAGTTAATTCAATCAAGGAAACACTGCATGTTGGTGAAGGGCATATTGAAGAAGAATCAGCCGAGTGGTTCTTGTCGGAGAACAACTCCATTTGGCTCACTAAGCTCACAAACCATCAGCCTTCCAAGCAGCTCTCAAGGAAACTCAGTTTTCACACTCTATGCTTAATGCCCTTTGAGAGCCTAGGACTGAAAGGAAGCTTGGTGAGCATCCCACACAAACCAATGCTCCACATGCGGGTTTCACATGCCACCAACTCCACATTCACAGGCAACTTCAGCGCCACAGCCGTTTTCAGATAGCCCTCAATGCAAAGGCTCTAGACGCAAATATTGGTGTGAGAGCTAATTCAATCAAGGAAACACTGCATGTTGGTGAAGGGCATATTGAAGAAGAATCAGCCGAGTGGTTCTTGTGGGAGAACAACTCCATTTGGCTCACTAAGCTCACAAACCATCAGCCTTCCAAGCAGCTCTCAAGGAAACTCAGTTTTCACACTATATGCTTAATGCCCTTTGAGAGCCTAGGACTGAAATGAAGCTTGGTGAGCATCCCAAACAAACCAATGCTCCACATGCGGGTTTCACATGCCACCAACTCCACATTCACAGGCAAATTCAGCGCCACAGCCGTTTTCAGATAGCCCTCAATGCAAAGGCTCTAGACGCAAATATTGGTGTGAGAGCTAATTCAATCAAGGAAACACTGCATGTTGGTGAAGGGCATATTGAAGAAGAATCAGCCGAGTGGTTCTTGTGGGAGAACACCTCGATTTGGCTCACTAAGCTCACACACCATCAGGCTTCCAAGCAGCTCTCAAGGAAACTCAGTTTTCACACTCTATGCTTAGTGCTCTTTGAGTGCATTATCTAGGAATGAACCTGGTACAGCATCCCACACAAACGAATGCTCCACATGCGGGTTTCACATGCCACCAACTCCACATTCACAGCCAACTTCAGCGCCACAGCCGTTTTCAGATAGCCCTCAATGCAAAGGCTCTAGATGCAAATATTGGTGTGAGAGCTAATTCAATCAAGGAAACACTGCATGTTGGTAAAGGGCATATTGAATAAGAATCAGCCGAGTGGTTCTTGTGGGAGAACAACTCCATTTGGCTCACTAACTTCACACACCATTAGGCTTCCAAGCAGCTCTCAAGAAAACTCAGTTTTCACACTCTATGCTTAGTGCCCTTTGAGTGCATTATCTAGGAATGAACCTGGTAGAGCATCCCACACAAACGAATGCTCCACATGCGGGTTTCACATGCCATCAACTCCACATTCACAGGCAACTTCAGCGCCACAGCCGTTTTCAGATAGCCCTCAATGCAAAGGCTCTAGACGCAAATATTGGTGTGAGAGTTAATTCAATCAAGGAAACACTGCATGTTGGTGAAGGGCATATTGAAGAAGAATCAGCCGAGTGGTTCTTGTGGGAGAACAACTCCATTTGGCTCACTAAGCTCACAAACCATCAGCCTTCCAAGCAGCTCTCAAGGAAACTCAGTTTTCACACTCTATGCTTAATGCCCTTTGAGAGCCTAGGACTGAAATGAAGCTTGGTGAGCATCCCACACAAACCAATGCTCCACATGCGGGTTTCACATGCCACCAACTCCACATTCACAGGCAACTTCAGCGCCACAGCCGTTTCAGATAGCCCTCAATGCAAAGGCTCTAGACCGCAAATATTGGTGTGAGAGCTAATTCAATCAAGAAACACTGCATGTTGGTGAAGGGCATATTGAAGAAGAATCAGCCGAGTGGTTCTTTTGGGGAACACCCTCGATTTGGCTCACTAAGCTCACACACCATCAGGCTTCCAAGCAGCTCTCAAGGAAACTCAGTTTTCACACTCTATGCTTAGTGCTCTTTGAGTGCATTATCTAGGAATGAACCTGGTACAGCATCCCACACAAACGAATGCTCCACATGCGGGTTTCACATGCCACCAACTCCACATTCACAGGCAACTTCAGCGCCACAGCCGTTTTTAGATAGCCCTCAATGCAAAGGCTCTAGACGCAAATAGTGGTGTGAGAGCTAATTCAATCAAGGAAACACTGCATGTTGGTGAAGGGCATATTGAAGAAGAATCAGCCGAGTGGTTCTTGTGGGAGAACAACTCCATTTGGCTCACTAACTCACACACCATCAGGCTTCCAAGCAGCTCTCAAGGAAACTCAGTTTTCACACTCTATGCTTAGTGCCCTTTGAGTGCCTAGGACTGAAATGAACCTGGTAGAGCATCCCACACAAACGAATGCTCCACATGCGGGTTTCTCATGGCCACCAACTCCACATTCACAGGCAACTTCAGCGCCACAGCCATTTTCAGATAGCCCTCAATGCAAAGGCTCTAGACGCAAATATTGGTGTGAGAGCTAATTCAATCAAGGAAACACTGCATGTTGGTAAAGGGCATATTGAATAAGAATCAGCCGAGTGGTTCTTGTGGGAGAACAACTCCATTTGGCTCACTAACTTCACACAGCATTAGGCTTCCAAGCAGCTCTCAAGAAAACTCAGTTTTCACACTCTATGCTTAGTGCCCTTTGAGTGCATTATCTAGGAATGAACCTGGTAGAGCATCCCACACAAACGAATGCTCCACATGCGGGTTTCACATGCCATCAATTCCACATTCACAGGCAACTTCAGCGCCACAGCCGTTTTCAGATAGCCCTCAATGCAAAGGCTCCTAGACGCAAATATTGGTGTGAGAGTTAATTCAATCAAGGAAACACTGCATGTTGGTGAAGGGCATATTGAAGAAGAATCAGCCGAGTGGTTCTTGTCGGAGAACAACTCCATTTGGCTCACTAAGCTCACAAACCATCAGCCTTCCAAGCAGCTCTCAAGGAAACTCAGTTTTCACACTCTATGCTTAATGCCCTTTGAGAGCCTAGGACTGAAAGGAAGCTTGGTGAGCATCCCACACAAAACCAATGCTCCACATGCGGGTTTCACATGCCCACCAACTCCACATTCACAGGCAACTTCAGCGCCACAGCCGTTTTCAGATAGCCCTCAATGCAAAGGCTCTAGACGCAAATATTGGTGTGAGAGCTAATTCAATCAAGGAAACACTGCATGTTGGTGAAGGGCATATTGAAGAAGAATCAGCCGAGTGGTTCTTGTGGGAGAACAACTCCATTTGGCTCACTAAGCTCACAAACCATCAGCCTTCCAAGCAGCTCTCAAGGAAACTCAGTTTTCAACACTATATGCTTAATGCCCTTTGAGAGCCTAGGACTGAAATGAAGCTTGGTGAGCATCCCAAACAAACCAATGCTCCACATGCGGGTTTCACATGCCACCAACTCCACATTCACAGGCAAATTCAGCGCCACAGCCGTTTTCAGATAAGCCCTCAATGCAAAGGCTCTAGACGCAAATATTGGTGTGAGAGCTAATTCAATCAAGGAAACACTGCATGTTGGTGAAGGGCATATTGAAGAAGAATCAGCCGAGTGGTTCTTGTGGGAGAACACCTCGATTTGGCTCACTAAGCTCACACACCATCAGGCTCCAAGCAGCTCTCAAGGAAACTCAGTTTTCACACTCTATGCTTAGTGCTCTTTGAGTGCATTATCTAGGAATGAACCTGGTACAGCATCCCACACAAACGAATGCTCCACATGCGGGTTTCACATGCCACCCAACTCCACATTCACAGGCAACTTCAGCGCCACAGCCGTTTTCAGATAGCCCTCAATGCAAAGGCTCTAGATGCAAATATTGGTGTGAGAGCTAATTCAATCAAAGAAACACTGCATGTTGGTAAAGGGCATATTGAATAAGAATCAGCCGAGTGGTTCTTGTGGGAGAACAACTCCATTTGGCTCACTAACTTCACACACCATTAGGCTTCCAAGCAGCTCTCAAGAAAACTCAGTTTTTCACACTCTATGCTTAGTGCCCTTTGAGTGCATTATCTAGGAATGAACCTGGTAGAGCATCCCACACAAACGAATGCTCCACATGCGGGTTTCACATGCCATCAACTCCACATTCACAGGCAACTTCAGCGCCACAGCCGTTTTCAGATAGCCCTCAATGCAAAGGCTCTAGACGCAAATATTGGTGTGAGAGTTAATTCAATCAAGGAAACACTGCATGTTGGTGAAGGGCATATTGAAGAAGAATCAGCCGAGTGGTTCTTGTGGGAGAACAACTCCATTTGGCTCACTAAGCTCACAAACCATCAGCCTTCCAAGCAGCTCTCAAGGAAACTCAGTTTTCACACTCTATGCTTAATGCCCTTTGAGAGCCTAAGACTGAAATGAAGCTTGGTGAGCATCCCACACAAACCAATGCTCCACATGCGGGTTTCACATGCCACCAACTCCACATTCACAGGCAACTTGCAGCGCCACAGCCGTTTTCAGATAGCCCTCAATGCAAAGGCTCTAGACGCAAATAGTGGTGTGAGAGCTAATTCAATCAAGGAAACACTGCATGTTGGTGAAGGGCATATTGAAGAAGAATCAGCCGAGTGGTTCTTGTCGGAGAACAACTCCATTTGGCTCACTAACTTCACACACCATCAGGCCTTCCAAGCAGCTCTCAAGGAAACTCAGTTTTCACACTCTATGCTTAGTGCCCTTTGAGTGCCTAGGACTGAAATGAACCTGGTAGAGCATCCCACACAAACGAATGCTCCACATGCGGGTTTCACATGCCACCAACTCCACATTCACAGGCAACTCAGCGCCACAGCCATTTTCAGATAGCCCTCAATGCAAAGGCTCTAGATGCAAATATTGGTGTGAGAGTTAATTCAATCAAGGAAACACTGCATGTTGGCGAAGGGCATATTGAAGAAGAATCAGCCGAGTGGTTCTTGTGGGAGAACAACTCCCATTTGGCTCACTAAGCTCACAAACCATCAGCCTTCCAAGCAGCTCTCAAGGAAACTTAGTTTTCACACTCTATGCTTAATGCCCTTTGAGAGCCTTGGACTGAAATGAAGCTTGGTGAGCATCCCAAACAAACCAATGCTCCACATGCGGGTTTCACATGCCACCAACTCCACATTCACAGGCAACTTCACAGCGCCACAGCCGTTTTCAGATAGCCCTCAATGCAAAGGCTCTAGATGCAAATATTGGTGTGAGAGCTAATTCAATCAAGGAAACACTGCTTATTGGTAAAAGGCATATTGAAGAAGAATCAGCCGAGTGGTTCTTGTGGGAGAACAACTCCATTTGGCTCACTAAGCTCACACACCATCAGGCTTCCAAGCAGCTCTCAAGGAAACTCAGTTTTCACACTCTATGCTTAGTGCTCTTTGAGTGCATTATCTAGGAATGAACCTGGTAGAGCATCCCACACAAACGAATGCTCCACATGCGAGTTTCACATGCCACCAACTCCACATTCACAGGCAACTTCAGCGTCACAGCCGTTTTTAGATAGCCCTCAATGCAAAGGCTCTAGACGCAAATATTGGTGTGAGAGCTAATTCAATCAAGGAAACACTGCATGTTGGGTGAAGGGCATATTGAAGAAGAATCAGCCGAGTGGTTCTTGTGGGAGAACACCTCGATTTGGCTCACTAACTTCACACACCATCAGGCTTCCAAGCAGCTCTCAAGGAAACTCAGTTTTCACACTCTATGCTTAGTGCCCTTTGAGTGCCTAAGACTGAAATGAACCTGGTAGAGCATCCCACACAAACGAATGCTCCACATGCGGGTTTCTCATGCCACCAACTCCACATTCACAGGCAACTTCAGCACCACAGCCGTTTTCAGATAGCCCTCAATGCAAAGGTTCTAGACGCAAATATTGGTGTGAGAGCTAATTCAATCAAGGAAACACTGCATGTTGGCGAAGGGCATATTGAAGAAGAATCAGCCGAGTGGGTTCTTGTGGGAGAACAACTCCATTTGGCTCACTAACTTCACACACCATCAGGCTTCCAAGCAGCTCTCAAGGAAACTCAGTTTTCACACTCTATGCTTAGTGCCCTTTGAGTGCATTATCTAGGAATGACCCTGGTAGAGCATCCCACACACGAATGCTCCACATGCGGGTTTCACATGCCCACCAACTCCACATTCACAGGCAACTTCAGTGCCACAGCCGTTTTTAGATAGCCCTCAATGCAAAGGCTCTAGACGCCAATAGTGGTGTGAGAGCTAATTCAATCAAGGAAACACTGCATGTTGGTGAAGGGCATATTGAAGAAGAATCAGCCGAGTGGTTCTTGTGGGAGAACAACTCCATTTGGCTCACTAACTTCACACACCATTAGGCTTCCAAGCAGCTCTCAAGAAAACTCAGTTTCACACTCTATGCTTAGTAGCCCTTTGAGTGCATTATCTAGGAATGACCCTGGTAGAGCATCCCACACAAACGAATGCTCCACATGCGGGTTTCACATGCCATCAACTCCACATTCACAGGCAACTTCAGCGCCACAGCCGTTTTCAGATAGCCCTCAATGCAAAGGCTCTAGACGCAAATATTGGTGTGAGAGTTAATTCAATCAAGGAAACACTGCATGTTGGTGAAGGGCATATTGAAGAAGAATCAGCCGAGTGGTTCTTGTCGGAGAACAACTCCATTTGGCTCACTAAGCTCACAAACCATCAGCCTTCCAAGCAGCTCTCAAGGAAACTCAGTTTTCACACTCTATGCTTAATGCCCTTTGAGAGCCTAGGACTGAAATGAAGCTTGGTGAGCATCCCACACAAACCAATGCTCCACATGCGGGTTTCACATGCCACCAACTCCACATTCACAGGCAACTTCAGCGCCACAGCCGTTTTCAGATAGCCCTCAATGCAAAGGCTCTAGACGCAAATAGTGGTGTGAGAGCTAATTCAATCAAGGAAACACTGCATGTTGGTGAAGGGCATATTGAAGAAGAATCAGCCGAGTGGTTCTTCTGGGAGAACACCTCGATTTGGGCTCACTAAGCTCACAAACCATCAGCCTTCCAAGCAGCTCTCAAGGAAACTCAGTTTTCACACTATATGCTTAGTGCCCTTTGAGAGCCTAGGACTGAAATGAAGCTTGGTGAGCATCCCAAACAAACCAATGCTCCACATGCGGGTTTCACATGCCACCAACTCCACATTCACAGGCAACTTCAGCACCACAGCCGTTTTCAGATAGCCCTCAATGCAAAGGCTCTAGACGCAAATATTTGTGTGAGAGCTAATTCAATCAAGGAAACACTGAGCATGTTGGTGAAGGGCATATTGAAGAAGAATCAGCCGAGTGGTTCTTGTGGGAGAACAACTCCATTTGGCTCACTAACTTCACACACCATTAGGCTTCCAAGCAGCTCTCAAGAAAACTCAGTTTTTCACACTC
Organism: Ochotona princeps; assembly: GCF_030435755.1. NCBI lineage: Eukaryota > Metazoa > Chordata > Mammalia > Lagomorpha > Ochotonidae > Ochotona > Ochotona princeps. The sequence continues at coordinate 101,259 of NW_026697632.1, forward strand.
TATGCTTAGTGCCCTTTGAGTGCATTATCTAGGAATGACCCTGGTAGAGCATCCCACACAAACGAATGCTCCACATGCGGGTTTCACATGCCATCAACTCCACATTCACAGGCAACTTCAGCGCCACAGCCGTTTTCAGATAGCCCTCAATGCAAAGGCTCTAGACGCAAATATTGGTGTGAGAGTTAATTCAATCAAGGAAACACTGCATGTTGGTGAAGGGCATATTGAAGAAGAATCAGCCGAGTGGTTCTTGTCGGAGAACAACTCCATTTGGCTCACTAAGCTCACAAACCATCAGCCTTCCAAGCAGCTCTCAAGGAAACTCAGTTTTCACACTCTATGCTTAATGCCCTTTGAGAGCCTAGGACTGAAATGAAGCTTGGTGAGCATCCCACACAAACCAATGCTCCACATGCGGGTTTCACATGCCACCAACTCCACATTCACAGGCAACTTCAGCGCCACAGCCGTTTTCAGATAGCCCCTCAATGCAAAGGCTCTAGACGCAAATAGTGGTGTGAGAGCTAATTCAATCAAGGAAACACTGCATGTTGGTGAAGGGCATATTGAAGAAGAATCAGCCGAGTGGTTCTTCTGGGAGAACACCTCGATTTGGCTCACTAAGCTCACAAACCATCAGCCTTCCAAGCAGCTCTCAAGGAAACTCAGTTTTCACACTCTATGCTTAGTGCCCTTTGAGAGCCTAGGACTGAAATGAAGCTTAGTGAGCATCCCAAACAAACCAATGCTCCACATGCGGGTTTCACATGCCACCAACTCCACATCACAGGCAACTTCAGCCACCACAGCCGTTTTCAGATAGCCCTCAATGCAAAGGCTCTAGACGCAAATATTGGTGTGAGAGCTAATTCAATCAAGGAAACACTGCATGTTGGTGAAGGGCATATTGAAGAAGAATCAGCCGAGTGGTTCTTGTGGGAGAACAACTCCATTTGGCTCACTAACTTCACACACCATCAGGCTTCCAAGCAGCTCTCAAGGAAACTCAGTTTTCACACTCTATGCTTAGTGCCCTTTGAGTGCATTATCTAGGAATGAACCTGGTACAGCATCCCACACAAACGAATGCTCCACATGCGGGTTTCACATGCCACCAACTCCACATTCACAGGCAACTTCAGCGCCACAGCCGTTTTCAGATAGCCCTCAATGCAAAGGCTCTAGACGCAAATATTGGTGTGAGAGCTAATTCAATCAAGGAAACACTGCATGTTGGTGAAGGGCATATTGAAGAAGAATCAGCCGAGTGGTTCTTGTGGGAGAACACCTCGATTTGGCTCACTAAGCTCACACACCATCAGGCTTCCAAGCAGCTCTCAAGGAAACTCAGTTTTCACACTCTATGCTTAGTGCTCTTTGAGTGCATTATCTAGGAATGAACCTGGTACAGCATCCCACACAAACGAATGCTCCACATGCGGGTTTCACATGCCACCAACTCCACATTCACAGCCAACTTCAGCGCCACAGCCGTTTTCAGATAGCCCTCAATGCAAAGGCTCTAGATGCAAATATTGGTGTGAGAGCTAATTCAATTCAAGGAAACACTGCATGTTGTAAAGGGCATATTGAATAAGAATCAGCCGAGTGGTTCTTGTGGGAGAACAACTCCATTTGGCTCACTAACTTCACACACCATTAGGCTTCCAGAGCAGCTCTCAAGAAAACTCAGTTTTCACACTCTATGCTTAGTGCCCTTTGAGTGCATTATCTAGGAATGAACCTGGTAGAGCATCCCACACAAAACGAATGCTCCACATGCGGGTTTCACATGCCATCAACTCCACATTCACAGGCAACTTCAGCGCCACAGCCGTTTTCAGATAGCCCTCAATGCAAAGGCTCTAGACGCAAATATTGGTGTGAGAGTTAATTCAATCAAGGAAACACTGCATGTTGGTGAAGGGCATATTGAAGAAGAATCAGCCGAGTGGTTCTTGTGGGAGAACAACTCCATTTGGCTCACTAAGCTCACAAACCATCAGCTCTTCCAAGCAGCTCTCAAGGAAACTCAGTTTTCACACTCTATGCTTAATGCCCTTTGAGAGCCTAGGACTGAAATGAAGCTTGGTGAGCATCCCACACAAACCAATGCTCCACATGCGGGTTTCACATGCCACCCAACTCCACATTCACAGGCAACTTCAGCGCCACAGCCGTTTTCAGATAGCCCTCAATGCAAAGGCTCTAGACGCAAATATTGGTGTGAGAGCTAATTCAATCAAGGGAAACACTGCATGTTGGTGAAGGGCATATTGAAGAAGAATCAGCCGAGTGGTTCTTTTGGGGAACACCTCGATTTGGCTCACTAAGCTCACACACCATCAGGCTTCCAAGCAGCTCTCAAGGAAAACTCAGTTTTCACACTCTATGCTTAGTGCTCTTTGAGTGCATTATCTAGGAATGAACCTGGTACAGCAATGCTCCACATGCGGGTTTCACATGCCACCAACTCCACATTCACAGGCAACTTCAGCGTCACAGCCGTTTTTAGATAGCCCTCAATGCAAAGGCTCTAGACGCAAATAGTGGTGTGAGAGCTAATTCAATCAAGGAAACACTGCATGTTGGTGAAGGGCATATTGAAGAAGAATCAGCCGAGTGGTTCTTGTGGGAGAACAACTCCATTTGGCTCACTAACTTCACACACCATCAGGCTTCCAAGCAGCTCTCAAGGAAACTCAGTTTTCACACTCTATGCTTAGTGCCCTTTGAGTGCCTAGGACTGAAATGAACCTGGTAGAGCATCCCACACAAACGAATGCTCCACATGCGGTTTCTCATGCCACCAACTCCACATTCACAGGCAACTTCAGCGCCACAGCCATTTCAGATAGCCCTCAATGCAAAGGCTCTAGACGCAAATATTGGTGTGAGAGCTAATTCAATCAAGGAAACACTGCATGTTGGTAAAGGGCATATTGAATAAGAATCAGCCGAGTGGTTCTTGTGGGAGAACAACTCCATTTGGCTCACTAACTTCACACAGCATTAGGCTTCCAAGCAGCTCTCAAGAAAACTCAGTTTTCACACTCTATGCTTAGTGCCCTTTGAGTGCATTATCTAGTGAATGAACCTGGTAGAGCATCCCACACAAACGAATGCTCCACATGCGGGTTTCACATGCCATCAATTCCACATTCACAGGCAACTTCAGCGCCACAGCCGTTTTCAGATAGCCCTCAATGCAAAGGCTCTAGACGCAAATATTGGTGTGAGAGTTAATTCAATCAAGGAAACACTGCATGTTGGTGAAGGGCATATTGAAGAAGAATCAGCCGAGTGGTTCTTGTCGGAGAACAACTCCATTTGGCTCACTAAGCTCACAAACCATCAGCCTTCCAAGCAGCTCTCAAGGAAACTCAGTTTTCACACTCTATGCTTAATGCCCTTTGAGAGCCTAGGACTGAAAGGAAGCTTGGTGAGCATCCCACACAAACCAATGCTCCACATGCGGGTTTCACATGCCACCAACTCCACATTCACAGGCAACTTCAGCGCCACAGCCGTTTTCAGATAGCCCTCAATGCAAAGGCTCTAGACGCAAATATTGGTGTGAGAGCTAATTCAATCAAGGAAACACTGCATGTTGGTGAAGGGCATATTGAAGAAGAATCAGCCGAGTGGTTCTTGTGGGAGAACAACTCCATTTGGCTCACTAAGCTCACAAACCATCAGCCTTCCAAGCAGCTCTCAAGGAAACTCAGTTTTCACACTATATGCTTAATGCCCTTTGAGAGCCTAGGACTGAAATGAAGCTTGGTGAGCATCCCAAACAAACCAATGCTCCACATGCGGGTTTCACATGCCACCAACTCCACATTCACAGGCAAATTCAGCGCCACAGCCGTTTTCAGATAGCCCTCAATGCAAAGGCTCTAGACGCAAATATTGGTGTGAGAGCTAATTCAATCAAGGAAACACTGCATGTTGGTGAAGGGCATATTGAAGAAGAATCAGCCGAGTGGTTCTTGTGGGAGAACACCTCGATTTGGCTCACTAAGCTCACACACCATCAGGCTTCCAAGCAGCTCTCAAGGAAACTCAGTTTTCACACTCTATGCTTAGTGCTCTTTGAGTGCATTATCTAGGAATGAACCTGGTACAGCATCCCACACAAACGAATGTTCCACATGCGGGTTTCACATGCCACCAACTCCACATTCACAGGCAACTTCAGCGCCACAGCCGTTTTCAGATAGCCCTCAATGCAAAGGCTCTAGATGCAAAATATTGGTGTGAGAGCTAATTCAATCAAGGAAACACTGCATGTTGGTAAAGGGCATATTGAATAAGAATCAGCCGAGTGGTTCTTGTGGGAGAACAACTCCATTTGGCTCACTAACTTCACACACCATTAGGCTTCCAAGCAGCTCTCAAGAAAACTCAGTTTTCACACTCTATGCTTAGTGCCCTTTGAGTGCATTATCTAGGAATGAACCTGGTAGAGCATCCCACACAAACGAATGCTCCACATGCGGGTTTCACATGCCATCAACTCCACATTCACAGTGCAACTTCAGCGCCACAGCCGTTTTCAGATAGCCCTCAATGCAAAGGCTCTAGACGCAAATATTGGTGTGAGAGTTAATTCAATCAAGGAAACACTGCATGTTGGTGAAGGGCATATTGAAGAAGAATCAGCCGAGTGGTTCTTGTGGGAGAACAACTCCATTTGGCTCACTAAGCTCACAAACCATCAGCCTTCCAAGCAGCTCTCAAGGAAACTCAGTTTTCACACTCTATGCTTAATGCCCTTTGAGAGCCTAGGACTGAAATGAAGCTTGGTGAGCATCCCACACAAACCAATGCTCCACATGCGGGTTTCACATGCCACCAACTCCACATTCACAGGCAACTTCAGCGCCACAGCCGTTTTCAGATAGCCCTCAATGCAAAGGCTCTAGACGCAAATAGTGGTGTGAGAGCTAATTCAATCAAGGAAACACTGCATGTTGGTGAAGGGCATATTGAAGAAGAATCAGCCGAGTGGTTCTTGTCGGAGAACAACTCCATTTGGCTCACTAACTTCACACACCATCAGGCTTCCAAGCAGCTCTCAAGGAAACTCAGTTTTCACACTCTATGCTTAGTGCCCTTTGAGTGCCTAGGACTGAAATGAACCTGGTAGAGCATCCCACACAAACGAATGCTCCACATGCGGGTTTCACATGCCACCAACTCCACATTCACAGGCAACTTCAGCGCCACAGCCATTTTCAGATAGCCCTCAATGCAAAGGCTCTAGATGCAAATATTGGTGTGAGAGTTAATTCAATCAAGGAAACACTGCATGTTGGCGAAGGGCATATTGAAGAAGAATCAGCCGAGTGGTTCTTGTGGGAGAACAACTCCATTTGGCTCACTAAGCTCACAAACCATCAGCCTTCCAAGCAGCTCTCAAGGAAACTTAGTTTTCACACTCTATGCTTAATGCCCTTTGAGAGCCTTGGACTGAAATGAAGCTTGGTGAGCATCCCAAACAAACCAATGCTCCACATGCGGGTTTCACATGCCACCAACTCCACATTCACAGGCAAATTCAGCGCCACAGCCGTTTTCAGATAGCCCTCAATGCAAAGGCTCTAGATGCAAATATTGGTGTGAGAGCTAATTCAATCAAGGAAACACTGCATATTGGTAAAAGGCATATTGAAGAAGAATCAGCCGAGTGGTTCTTGTGGGAGAACAACTCCATTTGGCTCACTAAGCTCACACACCATCAGGCTTCCAAGCAGCTCTCAAGGAAACTCAGTTTTCACACTCTATGCTTAGTGCTCTTTGAGTGCATTATCTAGGAATGAACCTGGTAGAGCATCCCACACAAACGAATGCTCCACATGCGAGTTTCACATGCCACCAACTCCACATTCACAGGCAACTTCAGCGTCACAGCCGTTTTTAGATAGCCCTCAATGCAAAGGCTCTAGACGCAAATATTGGTATGAGAGCTAATTCAATCAAGGAAACACTGCATGTTGGTGAAGGGCATATTGAAGAAGAATCAGCCGAGTGGTTCTTGTGGGAGAACACCTCGATTTGGCTCACTAACTTCACACACCATCAGGCTTCCAAGCAGCTCTCAAGGAAACTCAGTTTTCACACTCTACGCTTAGTGCCCTTTGAGTGCCTAAGACTGAAATGAACCTGGTAGAGCATCCCACACAAACGAATGCTCCACATGCGGGTTTCTCATGCCACCAACTCCACATTCACAGGCAACTTCAGCACCACAGCCGTTTTCAGATAGCCCTCAATGCAAAGGTTCTAGACGCAAATATTGGTGTGAGAGCTAATTCAATCAAGGAAACACTGCATGTTGGTGAAGGGCATATTGAAGAAGAATCAGCCGAGTGGTTCTTGTGGGAGAACAACTCCATTTGGCTCACTAACTTCACACACCATCAGGCTTCCAAGCAGCTCTCAAGGAAACTCAGTTTTCACACTCTATGCTTAGTGCCCTTTGAGTGCATTATCTAGGAATGACCCTGGTAGAGCATCCCACACACGAATGCTCCACATGCGGGTTTCACATGCCACCAACTCCACATTCACAGGCAACTTCAGCGCCACAGCCGTTTTTAGATAGCCCTCAATGCAAAGGCTCTAGACGCCAATAGTGGTGTGAGAGCTAATTCAATCAAGGAAACACTGCATGTTGGTGAAGGGCATATTGAAGAAGAATCAGCCGAGTGGTTCTTGTGGGAGAACAACTCCATTTGGCTCACTAACTTCACACACCATTAGGCTTCCAAGCAGCTCTCAAGAAAACTCAGTTTTCACACTCTATGCTTAGTGCCCTTTGAGTGCATTATCTAGGAATGACCCTGGTAGAGCATCCCACACAAACGAATGCTCCACATGCGGGTTTCACATGCCATCAACTCCACATTCACAGGCAACTTCAGCGCCACAGCCGTTTTCAGATAGCCCTCAATGCAAAGGCTCTAGACGCAAATATTGGTGTGAGAGTTAATTCAATCAAGGAAACACTGCATGTTGGTGAAGGGCATATTGAAGAAGAATCAGCCGAGTGGTTCTTGTCGGAGAACAACTCCATTTGGCTCACTAAGCTCACAAACCATCAGCCTTCCAAGCAGCTCTCAAGGAAACTCAGTTTTCACACTCTATGCTTAATGCCCTTTGAGAGCCTAGGACTGAAATGAAGCTTGGTGAGCATTACACACAAACCAATGCTCCACATGCGGGTTTCACATGCCACCAACTCCACATTCACAGGCAACTTCAGCGCCACAGCCGTTTTCAGATAGCCCTCAATGCAAAGGCTCTAGACGCAAATAGTGGTGTGAGAGCTAATTCAATCAAGGAAACACTGCATGTTGGTGAAGGGCATATTGAAGAAGAATCAGCCGAGTGGTTCTTCTGGGAGAACACCTCGATTTGGCTCACTAAGCTCACAAACCATCAGCCTTCCAAGCAGCTCTCAAGGAAACTCAGTTTTCACACTATATGCTTAGTGCCCTTTGAGAGCCTAGGACTGAAATGAAGCTTGGTGTGCATCCCAAACAAACCAATGCTCCACATGCGGGTTTCACATGCCACCAACTCCACATTCACAGGCAACTTCAGCACCACAGCCGTTTTCAGATAGCCCTCAATGCAAAGGCTCTAGACGCAAATATTTGTGTGAGAGCTAATTCAATCAAGGAAACACTGCATGTTGGTGAAGGGCATATTGAAGAAGAATCAGCCGAGTGGTTCTTGTGGGAGAACAACTCCATTTGGCTCACTAACTTCACACACCATCAGGCTTCCAAGCAGCTCTCAAGAAAACTCAGTTTTCACACTCTATGCTTAGTGCCCTTTGAGTGCATTATCTAGGAATGACCCTGGTAGAGCATCCCACACAAACGAATGCTCCACATGCGGGTTTCACATGCCATCAACTCCACATTCACAGGCAACTTCAGCGCCACAGCCGTTTTCAGATAGCCCTCAATGCAAAGGCTCTAGACGCAAATATTGGTGTGAGAGTTAATTCAATCAAGGAAACACTGCATGTTGGTGAAGGGCATATTGAAGAAGAATCAGCCGAGTGGTTCTTGTCGGAGAACAACTCCATTTGGCTCACTAAGCTCACAAACCATCAGCCTTCCAAGCAGCTCTCAAGGAAACTCAGTTTTCACACTCTATGCTTAATGCCCTTTGAGAGCCTAGGACTGAAATGAAGCTTGGTGAGCATCCCACACAAACCAATGCTCCACATGCGGGTTTCACATGCCACCAACTCCACATTCACAGGCAACTTCAGCGCCACAGCCGTTTTCAGATAGCCCTCAATGCAAAGGCTCTAGACGCAAATAGTGGTGTGAGAGCTAATTCAATCAAGGAAACACTGCATGTTGGTGAAGGGCATATTGAAGAAGAATCAGCCGAGTGGTTCTTCTGGGAGAACACCTCGATTTGGCTCACTAAGCTCACAAACCATCAGCCTTCCAAGCAGCTCTCAAGGAAACTCAGTTTTCACACTATATGCTTAGTGCCCTTTGAGAGCCTAGGACTGAAATGAAGCTTGGTGAGCATCCCAAACAAACCAATGCTCCACATGCGGGTTTCACATGCCACCAACTCCACATTCACAGGCAACTTCAGCACCACAGCCGTTTTCAGATAGCCCTCAATGCAAAGGCTCTAGACGCAAATATTGGTGTGAGAGCTAATTCAATCAAGGAAACACTGCATGTTGGTGAAGGGCATATTGAAGAAGAATCAGCCGAGTGGTTCTTGTGGGAGAACAACTCCATTTGGCTCACTAACTTCACACACCATCAGGCTTCCAAGCAGCTCTCAAGGAAACTCAGTTTTCACACTCTATGCTTAGTGCCCTTTGAGTGCATTATCTAGGAATGAACCTGGTACAGCATCCCACACAAACGAATGCTCCACATGCGGGTTTCACATGCCACCAACTCCACATTCACAGGCAACTTCAGCGTCACAGCCGTTTTTAGATAGCCCTCAATGCAAAGGCTCTAGACGCAAATATTGGTGTGAGAGCTAATTCAATCAAGGAAACACTGCATGTTGGCGAAGGGCATATTGAAGAAGAATCAGCCGAGTGGTTCTTGTGGGAGAACAACTCCATTTGGCTCACTAACTTCACACACCATCAGGCTTCCAAGCAGCTCTCAAGGAAACTCAGTTTTCACACTCTATGCTTAGTGCCCTTTGAGTGCCTAGGACTGAAATGAACCTGGTAGAGCATCCCACACAAACGAATGCTCCACATGCGGGTTTCTCATGCCACCAACTACACATTCACAGGCAACTTCAGCGCCACAGCCGTTTTCAGATAGCCCTCAATGCAAAGGCTCTAGACGCAAATATTGGTGTGAGAGCTAATTCAATCAAGGAAACACTGCATGTTGGCGAAGGGCATATTGAAGAAGAATCAGCCGAGTGGTTCTTGTGGGAGAACAACTCCATTTGGCTCACTAACTTCACACACCATCAGGCTTCCAAGCAGCTCTCAAGGAAACTCAGTTTTCACACTCTATGCTTAGTGCCCTTTGAGTGCATTATCTAGGAATGAACCTGGTACAGCATCCCACACAAACGAATGCTCCACATGCGGGTTTCTCATGCCACCAACTACACATTCACAGGCAACTTCAGCGCCACAGCCGTTTTCAGATAGCCCTCAATGCAAAGGCTCTAGACGCAAATATTGGTGTGAGAGCTAATTCAATCAAGGAAACACTGCATGTTGGCGAAGGGCATATTGAAGAAGAATCAGCCGAGTGGTTCTTGTGGGAGAACAACTCCATTTGGCTCACTAACTTCACACACCATCAGGCTTCCAAGCAGCTCTCAAGGAAACTCAGTTTTCACACTCTATGCTTAGTGCCCTTTGAGTGCATTATCTAGGAATGAACCTGGTACAGCATCCCACACAAACGAATGCTCCACATGCGGGTTTCACATGCCACCAACTCCACATTCACAGGCAACTTCAGCGCCACAGCCATTTTCAGATAGCCCTCAATGCAAAGGCTCTAGACGCAAATATTGGTGTGAGAGCTAATTCAATCAAGGAAACATTGCATGTTGGTAAAGGGCATATTGAATAAGAATCAGCCGAGTGGTTCTTGTGGGAGAACAACTCCATTTGGCTCACTAACTTCACACACCATTAGGCTTCCAAGCAGCTCTCAAGAAAACTCAGTTTTCACACTCTATGCTTAGTGCCCTTTGAGTGCATTATCTAGGAATGACCCTGGTAGAGCATCCCACACAAACGAATGCTCCACATGCGGGTTTCACATGCCATCAACTCCACATTCACAGGCAACTTCAGCGCCACAGCCGTTTTCAGATAGCCCTCAATGCAAAGGCTCTAGACGCAAATATTGGTGTGAGAGTTAATTCAATCAAGGAAACACTGCATGTTGGTGAAGGGCATATTGAAGAAGAATCAGCCGAGTGGTTCTTGTCGGAGAACAACTCCATTTGGCTCACTAAGCTCACAAACCATCAGCCTTCCAAGCAGCTCTCAAGGAAACTCAGTTTTCACACTCTATGCTTAATGCCCTTTGAGAGCCTAGGACTGAAATGAAGCTTGGTGAGCATCCCACACAACCAATGCTCCACATGCGGGTTTCACATGCCACCAACTCCACATTCACAGGCAACTTCAGCGCCACAGCCGTTTTCAGATAGCCCTCAATGCAAAGGCTCTAGACGCAAATAGTGGTATGAGAGCTAATTCAATCAAGGAAACACTGCATGTTGGTGAAGGGCATATTGAAGAAGAATCAGCCGAGTGGTTCTTCTGGGAGAACACCTCGATTTGGCTCACTAAGCTCACAAACCATCAGCCTTCCAAGCAGCTCTCAAGGAAACTCAGTTTTCACACTCTATGCTTAGTGCCCTTTGAGAGCCTAGGACTGAAATGAATCTTGGTGAGCATCCCAAAAAAACCAATGCTCCACATGCGGGTTTCACATGCCACCAACTCCACATTCACAGGCAAATTCAGCGCCACAGCCGTTTTCAGATAGCCCTCAATGCAAAGGCTCTAGACGCAAATATTGGTGTGAGAGCTAATTCAATCAAGGAAACACTGCATGTTGGTGAAGGGCATATTGAAGAAGAATCAGCCGAGTGGTTCTTGTGGGAGAACAACTCGATTTGGCTCACTAAGCTCACACACCATCAGGCTTCCAAGCAGCTCTCAAGGAAACTCAGTTTTCACACTCTATGCTTAGTGCTCTTTGAGTGCATTATCTAGGAATGAACCTGGTACAGCATCCCACACAAACGAATGCTCCACATGCGGGTTTCACATGCCACCAACTCCACATTCACAGGCAACTTCAGCGTCACAGCCGTTTTAGATAGCCCTCAATGCAAAGGCTCTAGACGCAAATATTGGTGTGAGAGCTAATTCAATCAAGGAAACACTGCATGTTGGTGAAGGGCATATTGAAGAAGAATCAGCCGAGTGGTTCTTGTGGGAGAACAACTCCATTTGGCTCACTAACTTCACAAACCATCAGCCTTCCAAGCAGCTCTCAAGGAAACTCAGTTTTCACACTCTATGCTTAGTGCCCTTTGAGTGCCTAAGACTGAAATGAACCTGGTAGAGCATCCCACACAAACGAATGCTCCACATGCGGGTTTCTCATGCCACCAACTCCACATTCACAGGCAACTTCAGCGCCACAGCCGTTTTCAGATAGCCCTCAATGCAAAGGCTCTAGACGCAAATATTTGTGTGAGAGCTAATTCAATCAAGGAAACACTGCATGTTGGCGAAGGGCATATTGAAGAAGAATCAGCCGAGTGGTTCTTGTGGGAGAACAACTCCATTTGGCTCACTAACTTCACACACCATCAGGCTTCCAAGCAGCTCTCAAGGAAACTCAGTTTTCACACTCTATGCTTAGTGCCCTTTGAGTGCATTATCTAGGAATGAACCTGGTACAGCATCCCACACAAACGAATGCTCCACATGCGGGTTTCACATGCCACCAACTCCACATTCACAGGCAACTTCAGCGCCACAGCCATTTTCAGATAGCCCTCAATGCAAAGGCTCTAGACGCAAATATTGGTGTGAGAGCTAATTCAATCAAGGAAACACTGCATGTTGGTAAAGGGCATGTTGAATAAGAATCAGCTGAGTGGTTCTTGTGGGAGAACAACTCCATTTGGCTCACTAACTTCACACACCATTAGGCTTCCAAGCAGCTCTCAAGAAAACTCAGTTTTCACACTCTATGCTTAGTGCCCTTTGAGTGCATTATCTAGGAATGAACCTGGTAGAGCATCCCACACAAACGAATGCTCCACATGCGGGTTTCACATGCCATCAACTCCACATTCACAGGCAACTTCAGCGCCACAGCCGTTTTCAGATAGCCCTCAATGCAAAGGCTCTAGACGCAAATATTGGTGTGAGAGTTAATTCAATCAAGGAAACACTGCATGTTGGTGAAGGGCATATTGAAGAAGAATCAGCATTCTTGTGGGAGAACAACTCCATTTGGCTCACTAAGCTCACAAACCATCAGCCTTCAAGCAGCTCTCAAGGAAACTCAGTTTTCACACTCTATGCTTAATGCCCTTGAGAGCCTAGGACTGAAATGAAGCTTGGTGAGCATCCACACAAACGAATGCTCCACATGCGGGTTTCACATGCCACCAACTCCACATTCACAGGCAACTTCAGCGCCACAGCCGTTTTCAGATAGCCCTCAATGCAAAGGCTGTAGACGCAAATAGTGGTGTGAGAGCTAATTCAATCAAGGAAACACTGCATGTTGGTGAAGGGCATATTGAAGAAGAATCAGCCGAGTGGTTCTTGTGGGAGAACACCTCGATTTGGCTCACTAAGCCACACACCATCAGGCTTCCAAGCAGCTCTCAAGAAACTCAGTTTCACACTCTATGCTTAGTGCTCTTTGAGTGCTTATCTAGGAATGAACCTGGTACAGCATCCCACACAAACGAATGCTCCACATGCGGGTTTCACATGCCACCAACTCCACATTCACAGGCAACTTCAGCGCCACAGCCGTTTGCAGATAGCCCTCAATGCAAAGGCTCTAGACGCAAATATTGGTGTGAGAGCTAATTCAATCAAGGAAACACTGCATGTTGGTAAAGGGCATATTGAAGAAGAATCAGCCGAGTGGTTCTTGTGGAGAACAACTCCATTTGGCTCACTAACTTCACACACCATTAGGCTTCAAGCAGCTCTCAGAAACTCAGTTTTCACACTCTATGCTTAGTGCCCTTGAGTGCATTATCTAGGAATGAACCTGGTAGAGCATCCACACAACGAATTCTCCACATGCGGGTTTCACTGCCATCAACTCCACATTCACAGGCAACTTCAGCACCACAGCCGTTTTCAGATAGCCCTCAATGCAAAGCTCTAGACGCAAATATTGGTGTGAGAGTTAATTCAATCAAGGAAACACTGCATGTTGGTGAAGGGCATATTGAAGAAGAATCAGCCGAGTGGTTCTTGTCGGGAGAACAACTCATTTGGCTCACTAAGCTCACAAACCATCAGCCTTCCAAGCAGCTCTCAAGGAAACTCAGTTTTCACACTCTATGCTTAGTGCCCTTTGAGTGCCTTGGACTGAAATGAAGCTTGGTGAGCATCCCACACAAACCAATGCTCCACATGCGGGTTTCACATGCCACCAACTCCACATTCACAGGCAACTTCAGCGACACAGCCGTTTTCAGATAGCCCTCAATGCAAAGGCTCTAGACGCAAATAGTGGTGTGAGAGCTATTCAATCAAGGAAACACTGCATGTGGTGAAGGGCATATTGAAGAAGAATCAGCCGAGTGGTTCTTGTGGGAGAACACCTGCATTTGGCTCACTAACTTCACACACCATCAGGCTTCCAAGCAGCTCTCAAGGAAACTCAGTTTTCACACTCTATGCTTAGTGCCCTTTGAGTGCCTAGGACTGAAATGAACCTGGTAGAGCATCCCACACAAACGAATGCTCCACATGCGGGTTTCTCATGCCACCAACTCCACATTCACAGGCAACTTCAGCGCCACAAGCGTTTTCAGATAGCCCTCAATGCAAAGGCTCTAGACGCAAATATTGGTGTGAGAGCTAATTCAATCAAGGAAACACTGCATGTTGGCGAAGGGCATATTGACGAAGAATCAGCCGAGTGGTTCTTGTGGGAGAACAACTCCATTTGGCTCACTAACTTCGCACACCATCAGGCTTCCAAGCAGCTCTCAAGGAAACTCAGTTTTCACACTCTATGCTTAGTGCCCTTTGAGTGCATTATCTAGGAATGACCCTGGTAGAGCATCCCACACAAACGAATGCTCACATGCGGGTTTCACATGCCACCAACTCCACATTCACAGGCAACTTCAGCGCCACAGCCGTTTTCAGATAGCCCTCAATGCAAAGGCTCTAGACGCAAATAGTGGTGTGAGAGCTAATTCAATCAAGGAAACACTGCATGTTGGTGAAGGGCATATTGAAGAAGAATCAGCCGAGTGGTTCTTGTGGGAGAACAACTCCATTTGCTCACTAAGATCACAAACCATCAGCCTTCCAAGCAGCTCTCAAGGAAACTCAGTTTCACACTCTATGCTTAGTGCTCTTTCAGTGCCTCGGACTGAAATGATGCTTGGCGAGCATCCACACAAACGAATGCTCCACATGCGGGTTTCACATGCCACCAACTCCACATTCACAGGCAACTTCAGCGCCACAGCCGTTTTCAGATAGCCCTCAATGCAAAGGCTCTAGACGCAAATAGTGGTGTGAGAGCTAATTCAATCAAGGAAACACTGCATGTTGGTGAGGGCATATTGAAGAAGAATCAGCCGAGTGGTCTTGTGGGGAGAACACCTCAATTTGGCTCACTAAGCTCACACACCATCAGGCTTCCAAGCAGCTTACACGGAAACTCAGTTTTCACACTCTATGCTTAGTGCCCTTTGAGTGTCTAGGACTGAAATGAAGCTTGAAGAGCATCAAACATAAACGAATGCTCCACATGTGGGTTTCACATGCCACCAACTCCACATTCACAGACAACTTCAGCGCCACAGCCATTTTCAGATAGCCCTCAATGCAAAGGCTCTAGACGCAAATATTGGTGTGAGAGTTACTTCAATCAAGGAAACACTGCATGTTGGTGAAGGGCATATTGAAGAAGAATCAGCTGAGTGGTTCTTGTGGGAGAACAACTCCATTTGGCTCACTAACTTCACACACCATCAGGCTTCCAAGCAGCTCTCAAGGAAACTCAGTTTTCACACTCTATGCTTAGTGCCCTTTGAGTGCATTATCTAGGAATGAACCTGGTAGAGCATTGCACACAAACGATTGCTCCACATGCGGGTTTCACATGCCACCAACTCCACATTCACAGGCAACTTCAGCGTCACAGCTGTTTTCAGATAGCCCTCAATGCAAAGGATCTAGAAGCAAATATTGGTGTGAGAGCTAATTCTATCAAGCAAACACTGCATGTTGGTGAAGGGCAGATTGAAGAAGAATCAGCCGAGTGGTTCTTGTGGGAGAACAACTCCATTTGGCTTACTAACATCACACACCATCAGGCTTCCAAGCAGCTCTCAAGGAAACTCAGTTTTCACACTCTATGCTTAGTGCCCTTTGAGTGCCTAGGACTGAAATAAACCTGGTAGAGCATCCCACACAAACGAATGCTCCACATGCAGGTTTCTCATGCCACCAACTCCACATTCACAGGCAACTTCAGCGCCACAGCCGTTTTCAGATAGCCCTCAATGCAAAGGATCTAGATGCAAATATTGGTGTGAGAGCTAATTCTATCAAGCAAACACTGCATGTTGGTGAAGGGCATATTGAAGAAGAATCAGCCGAGTGGTTCTTGTGGGAGAACAACTCCATTTGGCTCACTAACTTCACACACCATCAGGTTTACAGGCACCTCACAAAGAAACTCAGTTTTCACACTCTATGCTTAGTGCCCTTTAAGTGCATTATCTAGGAATGAACCTGGTAGAGCATCCCACACAAACGAATGCTCCACATGCGGGTTTCACACGCCAAGACTCCACATGACAGACAACTTCAGCGCCAAAGCCGTTTTCAGATAGCCCTCAATGCAAAGGCTCTAGACGCCAATAGTGGTGTGAGAGCTAATTCAATCAAGGAAACACTGCATGTTGGTGAAGGGCATATTGAAGAAGAATCAGCCGAGTGATTCTTTTGGGAGAACAACTCCATTTGGCTCACTAACTTCACACACCATCAGGCTTCCAAGCAGCTCTCAAGAAAACTCAGTTTTCACACTCTATGCTTAGTGCCCTTTGAGTGCCTTATCTAGGAATGACCCTGGTAGAGCATCCCACACAAACCAATGCTCCACATGCGGGTTTCACATGCCACCAACTCCACATTCACAGGCAACTTCAGCGCCACAGCCGTTTTCAGATAGCCCTCAATGCAAAGGCTCTAGACGCAAATATTGGTGTGAGAGCTAATTCAATCAAGGAAACACTGCATGTTGGTGAAGGGCATATTGAAGAAGAATCAGCCGAGTGGTTCTTGTGGGAGAACAACTCCATTTGGCTCACTAAGCTCACAAACCATCAGCCTTCCAAGCAGCTCTCAAGGAAACTCAGTTTTCACACTCTATGCTTAATGCCCTTTGAGAGCCTAGGACTGAAATGAAGCTTGGTGAGCATCCCAAACAAACCAATGCTCCACATGCGGGTTTCACATGCCACCAACTCCACATTCACAGGCAAATTCAGCGCCACAGCCGTTTTCAGATAGCCCTCAATGCAAAGGCTCTAGACGCAAATATTGGTGTGAGAGCTAATTCAATCAAGGAAACACTGCATGTTGGTGAAGGGCATATTGAAGAAGAATCAGCCGAGTGGTTCTTGTGGGAGAACACCTCGATTTGGCTCACTAACTTCACACACCATCAGGCTTCCAAGCAGCTCTCAAGGAAACTCAGTTTTCACACTCTATGCTTAGTGCTCTTTGAGTGCATTATTTAGGAATGAACCTGGAACAACATTCCACACAAACGAATGCTCCACATGCGGGTTTCACATGCCACCAACTCCACATTCACAGGCAACTTCAGCGCCACAGCCGTTTTCAGATAGCCCTCAATGCAAAGGCTCTAGACGCAAATATTGGTGTGAGAGCTAATTCAATCAAGGAAACTCTGCATGTTGGTGAAGGGCATATTGAAGAAGAATCAGCCGAGTGGTTCTTGTGGGAGAACACCTCGATTTGGCTCACTAACTTCACACACCATCAGGCTTCGAAGCAGCTCTCAAGGAAACTCAGTTTTCACACTCTATTCTTAGTGCCCTTTGAGTGCCTAGGACTGAAATGAACCTGGTAGAGCATCCCACACAAACGAATGCTCCACATGCGGGTTTCTCATACCACCAACTCCACATTCACAGGCAACTTCAGCGCCACAGCCGTTTTCAGATAGCCCTCAATGCAAAGGCTCTAGACGCAAATATTGGTGTGAGAGCTAATTCAATCAAGGAAACACTGCATGTTAGCGAAGGGCATATTGAAGAAGAATCAGCCGAGTGGTTCTTGTGGGAGAACAACTCCATTTGGCTCACTAACTTCACACACCATCAGGCTTCCAAGCAGCTCTCAAGGAAACTCAGTTTTCACACTCTATGCTTAGTGCCCTTTGAGTGCATTATCTAGGAATGACCCTGGTAGAGCATCCCACACAAACGAATGCTCCACATGCGGGTTTCACATGCCACCAACTCCACATTCACAGGCAACTTCAGCGCCACAGCCGTTTTCAGATAGCCCTCAATGCAAAGGCTCTAGACGCAAATATTGGTGTGAGAGCTAATTCAATCAAGGAAACACTGCATGTTGGTAAAGGGCATATTGAAGAAGAATCAGCCGAGTGGTTCTTGTGGGAGAACAACTCCATTTGGCTCACTAACTTCACACACCATTAGGCCTTCCAAGCAGCTCTCAAGAAAACTCAGTTTTCACACTCTATGCTTAGTGCCCTTTGAGTGCATTATCTAGGAATGAACCTGGTAGAGCATCCCACACAAACGAATGCTCAACATGCGGGTTTCACATGCCATCAACTCCACATTCACAGGCAACTTCAGCGAAACAGCCGTTTTCAGATAGCCCTCAATGCAAAGGCTCTAGACGCAAATATTGGTGTGAGAGTTAATTCAATCAAGGAAACACTGCATGTTGGTGAAGGGCATATTGAAGAAGAATCAGCCGAGTGGTTCTTGTGGGAGAACAACTCCATTTGGCTCAATAAGATCACAAACCATCAGCCTTCCAAGCAGCTCTCAAGGAAACTCAGTTTTCACACTCTATGCTTAGTGCTCTTTCAGTGCCTCGGACTGAAATGAAGCATGGCGAGCATCCCACACAAACGAATGCTCCACATGCGGGTTTCACATGCCACCAACTCCACATTCCACAGGCAACTTCAGCGCCACAGCCGTTTTCAGATAGCCCTCAATGCAAAGGCTCTAGACGCAAATAGTGGTGTGAGAGCTAATTCAATCAAGGAAACACTGCATGTTGGTGAAGGGCATATTGAAGAAGAATCAGCCGAGTGGTTCTTGTGGGAGAACACCTCGATTTGGCTCACTAAGCTCACACACCATCAGGCTTCCAAGCAGCTCAAGGAACTCAGAATCTTTCACACTCTATGCTTAGTGCCCTTTGAGTGTCTAGGACTGAAATGAAGCTTGAAGAGCATCAAACATAACGAATGCTCCACATGTGGGTTTCACATGCCACTCTCACTCACAGACAACTTCAGCGCCACAGCCATTTCAGATAGCCCTCAATGCAAAGGCTCTAGACGCAAATATTGGTGTGAGAGTTAATTCAATCAAGGAAACACTGCATGTTGGTGAAGGCATGTTGAAGAAGAATCAGCTGAGTGGTTCTTGTGGAGAACAACTCCATTTGGCTCACTAACTTCACACACCATCAGGCTTCAAGCAGCTCTCAAGGAAACTCAGTTTTCACACTCTATGCTTAGTGCCCTTTGAGTGCATTATCTAGGAATGAACCTGGTAGAGCATCCCACACAAACGATTGCTCCACATGCGGGTTTCACATGCCACCAACTACACATTCACAGGCAACTTCAGCGCCACAGCTGTTTTCAGATAGCCCTCAATGCAAAGGATCTAGAAGCAAATATTGGTGTGAGAGCTAATTCTATCAAGCAAACACTGCATGTTGGTGAAGGGCAGATTGAAGAAGAATCAGCAGAGTGGTTCTTGTGGGAGAACAACTCCATTTGGCTTACTAACATCACACACCATCAGGCTTCCAAGCAGCTCTCAAGGAAACTCAGTTTTCACTCTATGCTTAGTGCCCTTTGAGTGCCTAGGACTGAAATAAACCTGGTAGAGCATCCCACACAAACGAATGCTCCACATGCAGGTTTCTCATGCCACCAACTCCACATTCACAGGCAACTTCAGCGTCACAGCCGTTTTCAGATAGCCTCAATGCAAAGGATCTAGATGCAAATATTGGTGTGAGAGCTAATTCTATCAAGCAAACACTGCATGTTGGTGAAGGGCATATTGAAGAAGAATCAGCCGAGTGGTTCTTGTGGGAGAAACTCATTTGGCTCAGTAACTTCACACACCATCAGGCTTCCAAGCAGCTCTCAAGGAAACTCAGTTTTCACACTCTATGCTTAGTGCCCTTTGAGTGCATTATCTAGGAATGACCCTGGTAGAGCATCCCACACAAACGAATGCTCCACATGCGGGTTTCACACGCCAAGACTCCACATGACAGACAACTTCAGCGCCAAAGCCGTTTTCAGATAGCCCTCAATGCAAAGGCTCTAGACGCCAATAGTGGTGTGAGAGCTAATTCAATCAAGGAAACACTGCATGTTGGTGAAGGGCATATTGAAGAAGAATCAGCCGAGTGATTCTTTTGGGAGAACAACTCCATTTGGCTCACTAACTTCACACACCATCAGGCTTCCAAGCAGCTCTCAAGAAACTCAGTTTTCACACTCTATGCTTAGTGCCCTTTGAGTGCCTTATCTAGGAATGACCCTGGTAGAGCATCCACACAAACCAATGCTCCACATGTGGGTTTCACATGCCACCAACTCCACATTCACAGGCAACTTCAGCGCCACAGCCGTTTTCAGATAGCCCTCAATGCAAAGGCTCTAGACGCAAATATTGGTGTGAGAGCTAATTCAATCAAGGAAACACTGCATGTTGGTGAAGGGCATATTGAAGAAGAATCAGCCGAGTGGTTCTTGTGGGAGAACAACTCCATTTGGCTCACTAAGCTCACACACCATCAGCCTTCCAAGCAGCTCTCAAGGAAACTCAGTTTTCACACTCTATGCTTAGTGCCCTTTGAGTGCCTAGGACTGAAATGAACCTGGTAGAGCATCCCACACAAACGAATGCTCCACATGCGGGTTTCACATGCCACCAACTCCACATTCACAGGCAACTTCAGCGCCACAGCCGTTTTCAGATAGCCCTCAATGCAAAGGCTCTAGACGCAAATATTGGTGTGAGAGCTAATTCAACCAAGGAAACACTGCATGTTGGTAAAGGGCATATTGAATAAGAATCAGCCGAGTGGTTCTTGTGGGAGAACAACTCCATTTGGCTCACTAACTTCACACACCATTAGCCTTCCAAGCAGCTCTCAAGAAAACTCAGTTTTCACACTCTATGCTTAGTGCTCTTTGAGTGCATTATCTGGGAATGAACCTGGTACAGCATCCCACACAAACGAATGCTCACATGCGGGTTTCACATGCCACCAACTCCACATTCACAGGCAACTTCAGCGTCACAGCCGTTTTTAGATAGCCCTCAATGCAAAGGCTCTAGACGCAAATATTGGTGTGAGAGCTAATTCAATCAAGGAAACTCTGCATGTTGGTGAAGGGCATATTGAAGAAGAATCAGCCGAGTGGTTCTTGTGGGAGAACAACTCCATTTGGCTCACTAACTTCACACACCATCAGGCTTCCAAGCAGCTCTCAAGGAAACTCAGTTTTCACACTCTATGCTTAGTGCCCTTTGAGTGCATTATCTAGGAATGAACCTGGTAGAGCATCCCACACAAACGATTGCTCCACATGCGGGTTTCACATGCCACCAACTACACATTCACAGGCAACTTCAGCGCCACAGCTGTTTTCAGATAGCCCTCAATGCAAAGGATCTAGAAGCAAATATTGGTGTGAGAGCTAATTCTATCAAGCAAACAGTGCATGTTGGTGAAGGGCAGATTGAAGAAGAATCAGCCGAGTGGTTCTTGTGGGAGAACAACTCCATTTGGCTCACTAATTTCACACACCATCAGGCTTCCAAGCAGCTCTCAAGGAAACTCAGTTTTCACACTCTATGCTTAGTGCCCTTTGAGTGCCTAGGACTGAAATAAACCTGGTAGAGCATCCACACAAACGAATGCTCCACATGCAGGTTTCTCATGCCACCAACTCCACATTCACAGGCAACTTCAGCGCCACAGCCGTTTTCAGATAGCCCTCAATGCAAAGGATCTAGATGCAAATATTGGTGTGAGAGCTAATTCTATCAAGCAAACACTGCATGTTGGTGAAGGGCATATTGAAGAAGAATCAGCCGAGTGGTTCTTGTGGGAGAACAACTCCATTTGGCTCAGTAACTTCACACACCATCAGGCTTCCAAGCAGCTCTCAAGGAAACTCAGTTTTCACACTCTATGCTTAGTGCCCTTTGAGTGCATTATCTAGGAATGACCCTGGTAGAGCATCCCACACAAACGAATGCTCCACATGCGGGTTTCACACGCCAAGACTCCACATGACAGACAACTTCAGCGCCAAAGCCGTTTTCAGATAGCCCTCAATGCAAAGGCTCTAGACGCCAATAGTGGTGTGAGAGCTAATTCAATCAAGGAAACACTGCATGTTGGTGAAGGGCATATTGAAGAAGAATCAGCCGAGTGATTCTTTTGGGAGAACAACTCCATTTGGCTCACTAACTTCACACACCATCAGGCTTCCAAGCAGCTCTCAAGAAAACTCAGTTTACACACTCTATGCTTAGTGCCCTTTGAGTGCCTTATCTAGGAATGACCCTGGTAGAGCATCCCACACAAACCAATGCTCCACATGCGGGTTTCACATGCCACCAACTCCACATTCACAGGCAACTTCAGCGCCACAGCCGTTTTCAGATAGCCCTCAATGCAAAGGCTCTAGACGCAAATATTGGTGTGAGAGCTAATTCAATCAAGGAAACACTGCATGTTGGTGAAGGGCATATTGAAGAAGAATCAGCCGAGTGGTTCTTGTGGGAGAACAACTCCATTTGGCTCACTAAGCTCACAAACCATCAGCCTTCCAAGCAGCTCTCAAGGAAACTCAGTTTTCACACTCTATGCTTAATGCCCTTTGAGAGCCTAGGACTGAAATGAAGCTTGGTGAGCATCCAAACAAACCAATGCTCCACATGCGGGTTTCACATGCCACCAACTCCACATTCACAGGCAAATTCAGCGCCACAGCCGTTTTCAGATAGCCCTCAATGCAAAGGCTCTAGACGCAAATATTGGTGTGAGAGCTAATTCAATCAAGGAAACACTGCATGTTGGTGAAGGGCATATTGAAGAAGAATCAGCCGAGTGGTTCTTGTGGGAGAACACCTCGATTTGGCTCACTAACCACACACCATCAGGCTTCCAAGCAGCTCTCAAGGAAACTCAGTTTTCACACTCTATGCTTAGTGCTCTTTGAGTGCATTATTTAGGAATGAACCTGGAACAGCATCCCACACAAACGAATGCTCCACATGCGGGTTTCACATGCCACCAACTACACATTCACAGGCAACTTCAGCGCCACAGCCGTTTTCAGATAGCCCTCAATGCAAAGGCTCTAGACGCAAATATTGGTGTGAGAGCTAATTCAATCAAGGAAACTCTGCATGTTGGTGAAGGGCATATTGAAGAAGAATCAGCCGAGTGGTTCTTGTGGGAGAACACCTCGATTTGGCTCACTAACTTCACACACCATCAGGCTTCCAAGCAGCTCTCAAGGAAACTCAGTTTTCACACTCTATGCTTAGTGCCCTTTGAGTGCCTAGGACTGAAATGAACCTGGTAGAGCATCCCACACAAACGAATGCTCCACATGCGGGTTTCTCATGCCACCAACTCCACATTCACAGGCAACTTCAGCGCCACAGCCGTTTTCAGATAGCCCTCAATGCAAAGGCTCTAGACGCAAATATCGGTGGTGTGAGAGCTAATTCAATCAAGGAACCACTGCATGTTGGTGAAGGGCATATTGAAGAAGAATCAGCCGAGTTATTCTTTTGGGAGAACAACTCCATTTGGCTCACTAACTTCACACACCATCAGGCTTCCAGGCAGATCTCAAGAAACTAAGTTTTCACACTCTATGCTTAGTGCCCTTTGAGTGCATTATCTAGGAATGACCCTGGTAGAGCATCCCACACACGAATGCTCCACATGCGGGTTTCACATGCCACCAACTCCACATTCACAGGCAACTTCAGCGCCACAGCCATTTTCAGATAGCCCTCAATGCAAAGGCTCTAGACGCAAATATTGGTGTGAGAGCTAATTCAATCAAGGAAACACTGCATGTTGGTGAAGGGCATATTGAAGAAGAATCAGCCGAGTGGTTCTTGTGGGAGAACAACTCCATTTGGCTCACTAAGCTCACAAACCACCAGCCTTCCAAGCAGCTCTCAAGGAAACTCAGTTTTCACATTCTAGGCTTAATGCCCTTTGAGAGCCTAGGACTGAAATGAAGCTTGGTGAGCATCCCAAACAAACCAATGCTCCACATGCGGGTTTCACATGCCACCAACTCCACATTCACAGGCAAATTCAGCGTCACAGCCGTTTTCAGATAGCCCTCAATGCAAAGGCTGTAGACGCAAATAGTGGTGTGAGAGCTAATTCAATCAAGGAAACTCTGCATGTTGGTGAAGGGCATATTGAAGAAGAATCAGCCGAGTGGTTCTTGTGGGAGAACAACTCCATTTGGCTCACTAACTTCACACACCATCAGGCTTCCAAGCAGCTCTCAAGGAAACTCAGTTTTCACACTCTATGCTTAGTGCCCTTTGAGTGCCTAGGACTGAAATGAACCTGGTAGAGCATCCCACACAAACGAATGCTCCACATGCGGGTTTCTCATGCCACCAACTCCACATTCACAGGCAACTTCAGCGCCACAGCCGTTTTCAGATAGCCCTCAATGCAAAGCCTCTAGACGCAAATATTGGTGTGAGAGCTAATTCAATCAAGGAAATACTGCATGTTGGCGAAGGGCATATTGAAGAAGAATCAGCCGAGTGGTTCTTGTGGGAGAACAACTCCATTTGGCTCACTAACTTCACACACCATCAGGCTTCCAAGCAGCTCTCAAGGAAACTCAGTTTTCACACTCTATGCTTAGTGCCCTTTGAGTGCATTATCTAGGAAATACCCTGGTAGAG
The DNA here is from genome assembly GCF_030435755.1 of Ochotona princeps. Classification (NCBI taxonomy): domain Eukaryota; kingdom Metazoa; phylum Chordata; class Mammalia; order Lagomorpha; family Ochotonidae; genus Ochotona; species Ochotona princeps. The sequence continues at coordinate 125,793 of NW_026697632.1, forward strand.
CATCCCACACAAACGAATGCTCCACATGCGGGTTTCACATGCCACCAACTCCACATTCACAGGCAACTTCAGCGCCACAGCCGTTTTCAGATAGCCCTCAATGCAAAGGCTCTAGACGCAAATATTGGTGTGAGAGCTAATTCAATCAAGGAAACACTGCATGTTGGTGAAGGGCATATTGAATAAGAATCAGCCGAGTGGTTCTTGTGGGAGAACAACTCCATTTGGCTCACTAACTTCACACACCATTAGGCTTCCAAGCAGCTCTCAAGAAAACTCAGTTTTCACACTCTATGCTTAGTGCTCTTTGAGTGCATTATCTGGGAATGAACCTGGTACAGCATCCCACACAAACGAATGCTCCACATGCGGGTTTCACATGCCACCAACTCCACATTCACAGGCAACTTCAGCGTCACAGCCGTTTTTAGATAGCCCTCAATGCAAAGGCTCTAGACGCAAATATTGGTGTGAGAGCTAATTCAATCAAGGAAACTCTGCATGTTGGTGAAGGGCATATTGAAGAAGAATCAGCCGAGTGGTTCTTGTGGGAGAACAACTCCATTTGGCTCACTAACTTCACACACCATCAGGCTTCCAAGCAGCTCTCAAGGAAACTCAGTTTTCACACTCTATGCTTAGTGCCCTTTGAGTGCCTAGGACTGAAATGAACCTGGTAGAGCTTCCCACACAAACGAATGCTCCACATGCGGGTTTCTCATGCCACCAACTCCACATTCACAGGCAACTTCAGCGCTACAGCCGTTTTCAGATAGCCCTCAATGCAAAGGCTCTAGACGCAAATATTGGTGTGAGAGCTAATTCAATCAAGGAAACACTGCATGTTGGCGAAGGGCATATTGAAGAAGAATCAGCCGAGTGGTTCTTGTGGGAGAACAACTCCATTTGGCTCACTAACTTCACACACCATCAGGCTTCCAAGCAGCTCTCAAGGAAACTCAGTTTTCACACTCTATGCTTAGTGCCCTTTGAGTGCCTAGGACTGAAATGAACCTGGTAGAGCTTCCCACACAAACGAATGCTCCACATGCAGGTTTCTCATGCCACCAACTCCACATTCACAGGCAACTTCAGCGCCACAGCCGTTTTCAGATAGCCCTCAATGCAAAGGCTCTAGACGCAAATATTGGTGTGAGAGCTAATTCTATCAAGCAAACACTGCATGTTGGTGAAGGGCATATTGAAGAAGAATCAGCCGAGTGGTTCTTGTGGGAGAACAACTCCATTTGGCTCACTAACTTCACACACCATCAGGTTTACAGGCACCTCACAAAGAAACTCAGTTTTCACACTCTATGCTTAGTGCCCTTTAAGTGCATTATCTAGGAATGAACCTGGTAGAGCATCCCACACAAACGAATGCTCCACATGCGGGTTTCACATGCCACCAACTCCACATTCACAGGCAACTTCAGCGCCACAGCCATTTTCAGATAGCCCTCAATGCAAAGGCTCTAGACGCAAATATTGGTGTGAGAGCTAATTCAATCAAGGAAACACTGCATGTTGGTGAAGGGCATATTGAAGAAGAATCAGCCGAGTGGTTCTTGTGGGAGAACAACTCCATTTGGCTCACTAAGCTCACAAACCACCAGCCTTCCAAGCAGCTCTCAAGGAAACTCAGTTTTCACACTCTAGGCTTAATGCCCTTTGAGAGCCTAGGACTGAAATGAAGCTTGGTGAGCATCCCAAACAAACCAATGCTCCACATGCGGGTTTCACATGCCACCAACTCCACATTCACAGGCAAATTCAGCGTCACAGCCGTTTTCAGATAGCCCTCAATGCAAAGGCTGTAGACGCAAATAGTGGTGTGAGAGCTAATTCAATCAAGGAAACTCTGCATGTTGGTGAAGGGCATATTGAAGAAGAATCAGCCGAGTGGTTCTTGTGGGAGAACAACTCCATTTGGCTCACTAACTTCACACACCATCAGGCTTCCAAGCAGCTCTCAAGGAAACTCAGTTTTCACACTCTATGCTTAGTGCCCTTTGAGTGCCTAGGACTGAAATGAACCTGGTAGAGCATCCCACACAAACGAATGCTCCACATGCGGGTTTCTCATGCCACCAACTCCACATTCACAGGCAACTTCAGCGCCACAGCCGTTTTCAGATAGCCCTCAATGCAAAGCCTCTAGACGCAAATATTGGTGTGAGAGCTAATTCAATCAAGGAAATACTGCATGTTGGCGAAGGGCATATTGAAGAAGAATCAGCCGAGTGGTTCTTGTGGGAGAACAACTCCATTTGGCTCACTAACTTCACACACCATCAGGCTTCCAAGCAGCTCTCAAGGAAACTCAGTTTTCACACTCTATGCTTAGTGCCCTTTGAGTGCATTATCTAGGAAATACCCTGGTAGAGCATCCCACACAAACGAATGCTCCACATGCGGGTTTCACATGCCACCAACTCCACATTCACAGGCAACTTCAGCGCCACAGCCGTTTTCAGATAGCCCTCAATGCAAAGGCTCTAGACGCAAATATTGGTGTGAGAGCTAATTCAATCAAGGAAACACTGCATGTTGGTGAAGGGCATATTGAATAAGAATCAGCCGAGTGGTTCTTGTGGGAGAACAACTCCATTTGGCTCACTAACTTCACACACCATTAGGCTTCCAAGCAGCTCTCAAGAAAACTCAGTTTTCACACTCTATGCTTAGTGCTCTTTGAGTGCATTATCTGGGAATGAACCTGGTACAGCATCCCACACAAACGAATGCTCCACATGCGGGTTTCACATGCCACCAACTCCACATTCACAGGCAACTTCAGCGTCACAGCCGTTTTTAGATAGCCCTCAATGCAAAGGCTCTAGACGCAAATATTGGTGTGAGAGCTAATTCAATCAAGGAAACTCTGCATGTTGGTGAAGGGCATATTGAAGAAGAATCAGCCGAGTGGTTCTTGTGGGAGAACAACTCCATTTGGCTCACTAACTTCACACACCATCAGGCTTCCAAGCAGCTCTCAAGGAAACTCAGTTTTCACACTCTATGCTTAGTGCCCTTGAGTGCCTAGGACTGAAATGAACCTGGTAGAGCTTCCCACACAAACGAATGCTCCACATGCGGGTTTCTCATGCCACCAACTCCACATTCACAGGCAACTTCAGCGCTACAGCCGTTTTCAGATAGCCCTCAATGCAAAGGCTCTAGACGCAAATATTGGTGTGAGAGCTAATTCAATCAAGGAAACACTGCATGTTGGCGAAGGGCATATTGAAGAAGAATCAGCCGAGTGGTTCTTGTGGGAGAACAACTCCATTTGGCTCACTAACTTCACACACCATCAGGCTTCCAAGCAGCTCTCAAGGAAACTCAGTTTTCACACTCTATGCTTAGTGCCCTTTGAGTGCCTAGGACTGAAATGAACCTGGTAGAGCTTCCCACACAAACGAATGCTTCACATGCAGGTTTCTCATGCCACCAACTCCACATTCACAGGCAACTTCAGCGCCACAGCCGTTTTCAGATAGCCCTCAATGCAAAGCCTCTAGACGCAAATATTGGTGTGAGAGCTAATTCTATCAAGCAAACACTGCATGTTGGTGAAGGGCATATTGAAGAAGAATCAGCCGAGTGGTTCTTGTGGGAGAACAACTCCATTTGGCTCACTAACTTCACACACCATCAGGTTTACAGGCACCTCACAAAGAAACTCAGTTTTCACACTCTATGCTTAGTGCCCTTTAAGTGCATTATCTAGGAATGAACCTGGTAGAGCATCCCACACAAACGAATGCTCCACATGCGGGTTTCACACGCCAAGACTCCACATGACAGACAACTTCAGCGCCAAAGCCGTTTTCAGATAGCCCTCAATGCAAAGGCTCTAGACGCAAATATTGGTGTGAGAGCTAATTCAATCAAGGAAACACTGCATGTTGGTGAAGGGCATATTGAAGAAGAATCAGCCGAGTGATTCTTTTGGGAGAACAACTCCATTTGGCTCACTAACTTCACACACCATCAGGCTTCCAAGCAGCTCTCAATAAAACTCAGTTTTCACACTCTATGCTTAGTGCCCTTTGAGTGCCTTATCTAGGAATGACCCTGGTAGAGCATCCCACACAAACCAATGCTCCACATGCGGGTTTCACATGCCACCAACTCCACATTCACAGGCAACTTCAGCGCCAAAGCCGTTTTCAGATAGCCCTCAATGCAAAGGCTCTAGACGCAAATATTGGTGTGAGAGCTAATTCAATCAAGGAAACACTGCATGTTGGTGAAGGGCATATTGAAGAAGAATCAGCCGAGTGGTTCTTGTGGGAGAACAACTCCATTTGGCTCACTAAGCTCACAAACCATCAGCCTTCCAAGCAGCTCTCAAGGAAACTCAGTTTTCACACTCTATGCTTAATGCCCTTTGAGAGCCTAGGACTGAAATGAAGCTTGGTGAGCATCCCAAACAAACCAATGCTCCACATGCGGGTTTCACATGCCACCAACTCCACATTCACAGGCAAATTCAGCGCCACAGCCGTTTTCAGATAGCCCTCAATGCAAAGGCTCTAGACGCAAATAGTGGTGTGAGAGCTAATTCAATCAAGGAAACTCTGCATGTTGGTGAAGGGCATATTGAAGAAGAATCAGCCGAGTGGTTCTTGTGGGAGAACAACTCCATTTGGCTCACTAACTTCACACACCATCAGGCTTCCAAGCAGCTCTCAAGGAAACTCAGTTTTCACACTCTATGCTTAGTGCCCTTTGAGTGCCTAGGACTGAAATGAACCTGGTAGAGCATCCCACACAAACGAATGCTCCACATGCGGGTTTCTCATGCCACCAACTCCACATTCACAGGCAACTTCAGCGCCACAGCCGTTTTCAGATAGCCCTCAATGCAAAGCCTCTAGACGCAAATATTGGTGTGAGAGCTAATTCAATCAAGGAAATACTGCATGTTGGCGAAGGGCATATTGAAGAAGAATCAGCCGAGTGGTTCTTGTGGGAGAACAACTCCATTTGGCTCACTAACTTCACACACCATCAGGCTTCCAAGCAGCTCTCAAGGAAACTCAGTTTTCACACTCTATGCTTAGTGCCCTTTGAGTGCATTATCTAGGAAATACCCTGGTAGAGCATCCCACACACAAACGAATCGACTCCACATGCGGGTTTCACATGCCACCAACTCCACATTCACAGGCAACTTCAGCGCCACAGCCGTTTTCAGATAGCCCTCAATGCAAAGGCTCTAGACGCAAATATTGGTGTGAGAGCTAATTCAATCAAGGAAACACTGCATGTTGGTGAAGGGCATATTGAATAAGAATCAGCCGAGTGGTTCTTGTGGGAGAACAACTCATTTGGCTCACTAACTTCACACACCATTAGGCTTCCAAGCAGCTCTCAAGAAAACTCAGTTTTCACACTCTATGCTTAGTGCTCTTTGAGTGCATTATCTGGGAATGAACCTGGTACAGCATCCCACACAAACGAATGCTCCACATGCGGGTTTCACATGCCACCAACTCCACATTCACAGGCAACTTCAGCGTCACAGCCGTTTTTAGATAGCCCTCAATGCAAAGGCTCTAGACGCAAATATTGGTGTGAGAGCTAATTCAATCAAGGAAACTCTGCATGTTGGTGAAGGGCATATTGAAGAAGAATCAGCCGAGTGGTTCTTGTGGGAGAACAACTCCATTTGGCTCACTAACTTCACACACCATCAGGCTTCCAAGCAGCTCTCAAGGAAACTCAGTTTTCACACTCTATGCTTAGTGCCCTTTGAGTGCCTAGGACTGAAATGAACCTGGTAGAGCTTCCCACACAAACGAATGCTCCACATGCGGGTTTCTCATGCCACCAACTCACATTCACAGGCAACTTCAGCGCCACAGCCGTTTTCAGATAGCCCTCAATGCAAAGGCTCTAGACGCAAATATTGGTGTGAGAGCTAATTCAATCAAGGAAACACTGCATGTTGGCGAAGGGCATATTGAAGAAGAATCAGCCGAGTGGTTCTTGTGGGAGAACAACTCCATTTGGCTCACTAACTTCACACACCATCAGGCTTCCAAGCAGCTCTCAAGGAAACTCAGTTTTCACACTCTATGCTTAGTGCCCTTTGAGTGCCTAGGACTGAAATGAACCTGGTAGAGCTTCCACACAAACGAATGCTTCACATGCAGGTTTCTCATGCCACCAACTCCACATTCACAGGCAACTTCAGCGCCACAGCCGTTTTCAGATAGCCCTCAATGCAAAGCCTCTAGACGCAAATATTGGTGTGAGAGCTAATTCTATCAAGCAAACACTGCATGTTGGTGAAGGGCATATTGAAGAAGAATCAGCCGAGTGGTTCTTGTGGGAGAACAACTCCATTTGGCTCACTAACTTCACACACCATCAGGTTTACAGGCACCTCACAAAGAAACTCAGTTTTCACACTCTATGCTTAGTGCCCTTTAAGTGCATTATCTAGGAATGAACCTGGTAGAGCATCCACACAAACGAATGCTCCACATGCGGGTTTCACACGCCAAGACTCCACATGACAGACAACTTCAGCGCCAAAGCCGTTTTCAGATAGCCCTCAATGCAAAGGCTCTAGACGCAAATATTGGTGTGAGAGCTAATTCAATCAAGGAAACACTGCATGTTGGTGAAGGGCATATTGAAGAAGAATCAGCCGAGTGATTCTTTTGGAGAACAACTCCATTTGGCTCACTAACTTCACACACCATCAGGCTTCCAAGCAGCTCTCAAGAAAACTCAGTTTTCACACTCTATGCTTAGTGCCCTTTGAGTGCCTTATCTAGGAATGACCCTGGTAGAGCATCCCACACAAACCAATGCTCCACATGCGGGTTTCACATGCCACCAACTCCACATTCACAGGCAACTTCAGCGCCAAAGCCGTTTTCAGATAGCCCTCAATGCAAAGGCTCTAGACGCAAATATTGGTGTGAGAGCTAATTCAATCAAGGAAACACTGCATGTTGGTGAAGGGCATATTGAAGAAGAATCAGCCGAGTGGTTCTTGTGGGAGAACAACTCCATTTGGCTCACTAAGCTCACAAACCATCAGCCTTCCAAGCAGCTCTCAAGGAAACTCAGTTTTCACACTCTATGCTTAATGCCCTTTGAGAGCCTAGGACTGAAATGAAGCTTGGTGAGCATCCCAAACAAACCAATGCTCCACATGCGGGTTTCACATGCCACCAACTCCACATTCACAGGCAAATTCAGCGCCACAGCCGTTTTCAGATAGCCCTCAATGCAAAGGCTCTAGACGCAAATAGTGGTGTGAGAGCTAATTCAATCAAGGAAACTCTGCATGTTGGTGAAGGCATATTGAAGAAGAATCAGCCGAGTGGTTCTTGTGGGAGAACAACTCCATTTGGCTCACTAACTTCACACACCATCAGGCTTCCAAGCAGCTCTCAAGGAAACTCAGTTTTCACACTCTATGCTTAGTGCCCTTTGAGTGCCTAGGACTGAAATGAACCTGGTAGAGCATCCCACACAAACGAATGCTCCACATGCGGGTTTCTCATGCCACCAACTCCACATTCACA